>NC_092375.1:80265975-80505975 GCF_030028105.1 Mobula birostris | reverse complement strand
CAAAACACAAAGCCCATTCCAAGTGCAGAAAGTAGTGACATAGCTCCACAAAACAGTAGAGATCACACCCTGTTCCCCAGGTGCTACACAGGCCAACCTATCCGGGGGGTTCCTAATTCTCTGAGACCTCCATACCTCCTCTTCTAACTCTTCCAGCTCAGACACAACTGGGGACACTTTGGGGCTACCTAGCGAAACCTCCTGCGATCTGTCACTCAAACCCCTCTGCAACTCAGAGCCCCCTGTTTCATGTTCAGGCCCCACTTCTCCTCCTTCAGAGTCCTATTGTACTCCTGGCTGCCCACCAATAGCCCCCCTTGCCTCACCTGACGCAGTGGGAGAAGGGCCCGGAGTCTCTTCCTTCGTCACGGGGGAGTTAGCAAACAGCAGCATGTACCACACATCCGAATCAGTATCCCTTTCAGGGGCTGGGCCCAGCCCAGGCTCTTCTGCGATGGGCTCTTCCATCACCCCGTGCTTCCGCAGAGTCTTCATACTAGGTGTAGACTCCAAGTCGGGCTTTAGGTCTACCTGCATCTCTTGTCCCAGGGACAACAGGTGGTTCTGGTGGAGAATCTTAACAGGCCCCTTCCCCTCCTCTGGAAAACCGGTAGGTTTGGCATCTGGCTCTCCACCACACAGGGTGTGGCCGCCCAGCAGTCAGCCAACTTGTGCTTTCCGGGTAGTCCCAAATTCCTTATGAGGACTTGGTCTCCTGGCAGGAGTTGGGAGAACTTCACCTTCTGATCATACCTCCTATTTTCCCAATTCTGCTTGGCGGCCACCACTCCAGCCAAATCGTAAGCTCTTTTCAGCTCTCTCCTCATATCAGACACATACTTCAGATAATGCTTCGGTGGTATGTCACCTGTGGCAGTCCCGAAACAGAGGTCAATGGGCAACCTCGCCTCACGCCCAAACATCAGATAATAGGGCAAGTACCCAGCAGCTTCATTGCATTAACAGTTGTAACAGTGAACCAGATGCCCAATACATTGACTCCATCTGCTCTTTTTGCTGTTCTCCAGGGTCCCGAGCATGTCTAGCAAGGTCCGATTAAACCTCTCAGGCTGAGGATCGCCCTGCGGATGATAGGGCGTGGTCCTTGATTTTTTTTAACTCTGCCACCACTTCCTTTACCAATTCCCGGGTGGAGCTGGCTCCAATCACTTCACCACAAGGGGCTACCACTGAGGATTTCACCCTGCTGAGAGAATCCTCCCGTGGCCTCAATGCGTTTTCATCACCCCGTATGTCGCTGATCAGCTGAACGAACGATGGAGGAGGGCGCGTTTTATAGGACTGCCGGAGACTCCAAGCAATCCTGTCTTCAGCCTGGGCACCTCTGGTTACCTGGTCCATCCTTAACTGATCCACCTCAGCCGCCCGAATGACTCCCCGGCGCCGCAGCCCATTAAGCCGTCTCTCTAGTTGAAAAAGGTACGCGGAGAGCTTCTCACCTCTCTCCTGACGCATGTTTTGAAACTCCCCGAGGAGCTCCTGGTCAGGCCAAAATCACTTTCCAATGCCTCCAGATACTCAGCAATACTTTAAACAGGGTGATCACACAGCATCCATAGAATCCAATCACCGGACGAGTTGCCACAAATGTAATACTTGGCTCGATCAACTCACGTTCGTCTAAGGGAAGCTGCCGTCTGCCCACCAAACTGTGTCTCACGTTTGCGTAGATGCTGTGTAATGCACCCCAGTACAAACCCACAATGTAAAACATCAGACAGTACACAATATGCCATTAAATGATTACACTTTACAACTCTTATTTTGTGATGTGGTTAGTAGAAAAGCAAAACAGTAAAGAAAAAGGCACCACTGTAGTTGATTTTAATCAGCTGGTGCACAAGTAAATTCGTTGAGCTCACGGAACCAGGTCTCCTTTCCACCAATTGATCTTCTCGGAACTCAGTTGACCCTCAGCTGGGACCACTCCCGGTGGTCTACCAGAGCTCTCCACACACGTCCTTCCTCTTCCCTTCTCCGCGACGAAAAGCCCGCGCACTAACTCGGTTCCCACAGATACAAGATAGAATAACATGACTTCTTTTGGTTATTTCCCCGTTAGCTGTAGTTATAGCCCAAACATCGCAGCTACAGAAAAACATTACCTCATCAGTTAACATTACAGAGAAGCCATTTTATTACTAGCAGTTAACATTACTGAGAACCCCCCCCCCCCCACAAGTGGATGTGAAGATGATGTTTCCAATGGTGGGGGAGCAAGGACCAGATGGCACAGCCTCAGAATAGGACACCCCTTCAGAACTGTAATGAAGAGAAATATTTTTCACCAGAGTGTGGTGAATCCGTGGAATCCATTGCCACAGAGGCCAAGTCATTGGGTACATTTAAATCTGAGGTTGATAGGTTCTTGTTTAGTAAGGGCATCAAAGGTTAAGTGGAAAAGGTAGGAGAATGGGGTTGAGAGGGATAATAAATCAGATATGATGAAAAAGCGGAGTAGACTCGATGAGCCGAGTGGCCTAATTCATTCTTATGACCACCTCAAAACTATTACTCTATGGAGTCTCCCTCAAATCCACTAGGAGGAATGGAAAATTAGTGCTAGTGTCCTTTCCCAGGGCGAGACCAACAGCACTGAGGCTTTGACCACAAATAATCAGCTTTCAATAGGCATGCTTGTTACCAGGATCCTGAAAGAAGCTTCCATTAATAGTACACAATTTCCAAGAGGACAAAACAAGATTCTCACTGATAGAAAGTGACTGTTGGCTCAGTATCTCTCAAAGTGACATTGAAATCTACATATCACTATTTTTACTTGGTTTAAAGGACAGAAGTTATTATTTTTCAGGACATGTGATGGAACTGAAAATTCTGAGTCTTCCTAGATCACTAACTCTGCAACCTGATAAATGATCATAGTAGCCTCAGAAGACATTATAGGCAGCAACTTGGATACACTCATGCTCTTAATGCAGAGCTGCACTCATTTTGCTGAAAGAATAAGCACTTCATATGGTATATAGGTCACTCTAAGTAGAAGACATAGAGCAAATGAAGTCCCTACAAAGGAGCACAAAGATGTGAAACACAAACAGAAGCATGCAAGAACCTGAACAGCCCATCTACATTCCTCAAACTCAACCTCCCCCATCTGAGGTAAAGTTTGCAGATTCTTCAGATTCACGAGCCATCTCAGAACTGACAATAGTAGCGAAAGAAAATCAGCCTGGCTGACTGCCTACGTACATTCTTTCCAAAGCATACAAAAACATTCAATGTGGTATCTGTATGTTTGATTTATTTCCAGTTTACCAGATAAAAAGTCTACTTGAGCTACACAATTAACTGTTGGGCCATTGTCAGGTTTGGGACAATTCCCACTTGCAGCAATCAGGAGGTTTGCACATACTAACTTAATGTTGGATATAACCTGTTTGTACTAAAAAATCAGGAATGGCTTCAAAAATAGCTTTATTAATAGAATATTAGCACAGAACTATAAAGAAAATCAGCACTTCAATTGTCACCCTATCTTACCTTGCATCTCCAAATCTTCAATTTAGGTCTTATCCCTACCTAATTTAAACTAATCTCTTGTCCTTCCTCCATTTTGTGATAAAAATTACAGCACTTTAAAAAAAAATCTGACAACCATCCCTGAGCAGGGTGAATGTACGGAAGGCAGCTGGTCAGGATGGAATACCTGGCCGTGTGCTCAGAGTCTGTGCAGGGCAATTGGCCAGGGTCTTCACGGACATTTTTAATCTGTCCCTGGCCCAGGCAGTTGTCCCCACAAGCTTGAAGGTCGCCACTATCGTGCCAGTGCCAAAGCATTCCACTGCCACGGGCCTGAATGACTTCCACCCAGTTGCACACACTCCCATCATTGCAAACTGCTTTGAGAGACTGGTTCTATCACATCTGAAATCCTGTCTGCCCACTACCCTACACCCTGTTGCCTATCGCACCAACAGGTCAACAGAGGACGCCATCTCCACAGCACTTCACTCTGCCCTGACCCATTTGGACAGCCCCAACTCTTATGTCAGAATGCTGTTCATTGACTTTAGTTTTTTTTAAGATTATGAGGACACTCAGTCCTCATTTATTGTCATTTAGAAATGCATACATTAAAAAATGATACAATATTCCTCCAGAAAGATATCACAGAAACACAGGACAAACCAAGACTAAAACTGACAAAACTACATAATTATAACATATAGTTACAACAGTGCAAAGCAATACCGTCATTTGATAACGAGCAGACTATCAGTACGGTAAAAAAAAGTTAAGTCCCGATAGCCCCATCATCTCACGTAGACGGTAGAAGGCAGAAACTCTCCCTGCCATGAACCTCCAAGCGCCACAAACTTGCCGATGCATTGGAAGCACTCGACCGCAGCCGACTCCGAGTCCATCCGAAAACTTCGAGCCTCCGACCAGCCCTCCGACACTGAGCACCGAGCACCAACCTCTGCCAAGCGTTTCGACCCCATCCCGGCCGCCCAGCAACAAGCAAAGCCGAGGACTCAGGGCCTTCCCCTCCGGAGATTCTGGATTACACAGTAGCAGCAGCAGCGAAGCAGGCATTTCAGAAGTTTCACCAGATGTTCCTCCGTACTCTCACGTCTGTCTCCATCAAATCAGGATTGTGCACGGAATCCTATTTGACAGATAACAGATATCACCACCAGAGTGGCCGCTGCGAGCTGCATTGCGCCGCCATCTTCTCCTCCCGCCATTTGGCATTCAATACTGTGATCCCCTCCAAGCTGATCACCAAACTTCACCAGCTTGGTATCAGCTCGTCCCTCTGCAATTGGAACTTGGACTTTCTGACTAACAAACCCCAATCAATTAAGTTAGACCTCTCCTCCTCCACTCTCACCCTGAACACCGGCGTGCCTCAAGGCTGTGTGCTAAGCCCTCCTCTATACTCCCTTTTCACCTATGACTGTGCTTCCTGTACATGGTTCTAACTCCATAATCAAGTACGCAGACGACACCACAGTGGTTGGCCTGATCAGAGGGGATGACGAGATGGCCTACAGGAACGAGGGCCAGCACCTGGCTGCGTGGGGTGCCGACAACAACCTGGCCCTTAACACCCAGAAGACCAAGGAGATCATTGTGGATTTCAGGCATGCTAGGATCTACACTCACGTCCCCATCTACATCAATAGAGCTGTAGTGGAGCGTGTATCAAGCTTCAAATTCCTTGGTGTCCACATTTCCGAGGATTTCACCTGGTCCCTGAACACCTCCATCCTGATCAAAAAGGCGCAACAGCGCCTTTATTTCCTGTGGAGCATCAAGAAAGCTCACCTCTGTCCCAGGATGCTGACGGACTTTTATCGCTGTACCATTGACAGCATATTCACCAACGGCATCTCAATGAGGTATGGCAATCGTCTCGTATCGCAGGGGTCCCCAACCTTTTTGCACCGCGGACCAGTTTAATATTGACAATATTCTTGCGGACTGGCCGACTTGTTGGGGGGGGGGGTTCAAATAGGGTTAAACTCACCTCAACATGTCTTTTACAGTTAGGTTTGCCAACTTTCTCACTCCCAAATAAGGGACAAAAGTAGCATTCAAATCCCAGGACACCTTACCCCAGCAAAGACTACCATGACCATGAAGCCTTGCGCGGGCACCTGTGTGCGCATGTGCGTACGTACGGATTTTTCCCCACAAATCGGTTTTGCCTTCATCTTCCCAACTATACTGTACATACATTATTTATACCTTATATAGGTTGTGTATTTATCATATCATTCCTGCTTTTACTATACGTTAGTGTTATTTATTTTCGGTTTTACATGTTATTTGGTACGATCTGTAGGTTATTTTTTGGGTCTGGGAACGCTCAAAAAATTTTCCCATATAAATTAATGGTAATTGCTTCTTCGCTTCACGCCATTTCGGCACAAAAGGTTTTTAGGAACACTCTACCTTAGTGGGGGAAATACGGGACAAATCAATTGAGCCCAATATACAGGATGTCCCGGCAAATACGGGACAGTTGGCGACCCTATGTTCAAGTTCAACAGTGCGTGACAGGGAATGAGGAAAGGTGCAGCTGACTCATATCGTTTCCTCGCGGCCCGGTAGCACATGCTTTATGGCCCGGTTGTTGGGGACCGCTGCCGTATTGGACCGCAAAGCACTCCAGCGTGTGGTGAAAACTGCCCAGCGAATTATCGGCACCCAATTGCCCACCATTGAGAACATCTACCGTAAGCGCTGCCTGGGCAGGGCGAAAAGCATTATCAAGGATGCATCTCACCCTAACCATGGACTTTTTACTCTCCTCCCATTCGGTAGGAGCTACAGGAGCCTCCGCTCCCGCACTAGTAGGCACAGGAAGGGCTTCTTCCCTGAGGCTGTGACACTGCTGAACCTCACATCACAGCACTAAGCAGTATTGCACCCATATTGTACTGTCTCAGTACTTTTATATTTGTGTGCTTTAGCGCTTACTTTTTATTCGCAGTTATTTTGTAGATAACACTACTCTTTGCATTTCTGGTTAGATGCTAACTGCATTTCATTGGCTTGGTATCTGTACTCAGCACAATGACAATAAAGTTGAATCTAGTCTAAAGATCCTTTATCAGTCCATTTGAAATTGACAAATGGTCATCATCTTAAAAGCAGTTATAGTTGGTAAATTGGCTATATTCTTACTTCTAACAAAGAGCTGCACTCATTTTGTTGAAAGAATTAAACATGTCATATATTATTTAGGTCAATCTAGATCTTGTTTAAGAAAAACAGAATACTTTTACAAAGGGATGTATTTAAGCTTACCTAACTAAGACAAATAACCTTTAAGTAACTGATTCTATTTTTAAATTGCAACTGGAGGACTGAAAATGTCATTCATACTACAGACTACTTATTCTTTTAAATGTCCAATGTTACTTGCCTGAGGGATAAGGAAATTAAGTAATTTACATCCACACGGAATAGGCAGACAAGTTTGACCATTTTTCTGAAATTCACTTCAATCAAACATGAACTTTAAATGTTGTCTCAACAAGACATTATTTTTTAAGAGGCAACTGCCCCTGATTTTCTCTGAGTTTCACATACTGGATTGTTACGTTCTCTGTAAGATCTTTTGTGGTGGCATCAGTTTTTAATCATATTTGCACAGAAGTTATTTATATCTACCTAAAGAAATACTTTTAAATTTAAAAAAGGTTATCCAAAAATAAACAACATCAAAATTGTTTAAAAATTTTCCCTCTGATAACAGATTTTTGTTATGCAATGACAGCAAGGGAATAGAACAATGCTAAGAAAATACAGCCAATATATCAGAGGATCTTTGATCCAAATGAATAAGCAGGCTAGAATGGCCTACTTTGATTTCTTCTGCAGCTGGTGGCCTGAGTCAACAAAAAACTACACAATGAACTTCCCGCTTCATTTTGTGAAGGCTATTACTGATATCCATAAGGAAATGAATACATAGTTCTCGTCATTACACTGGAATTCATGTAAATGTCTTTGAAAGAAAGTATGCAGAAGAGACTTACGGAAACAGCTGCAGGGATGAGGGATTTTAGCTACAATGTTAGTTTTGTAGAAAACTATAGTTGTTCCCCTTGAGAGAAAAGGAGTTTGAAGGGAAATTTGACAGTTTACAAGATTAAACAGATTTAGATGAAGTAGTCAAAAGAACTGTTTCCAATACCTAATGACGGATATTTAAACAAGGGAAATGAATTAACACAAGAAAGAACATATGTTATGCAGATGATGGTGAGAGTCTGGGATTCACTGTCCATTGGGCTGATGGAAGCAGAAGTGATCAAGTGTTTCAAAAGAAAATTGGTCAGGCAGTTGATGAAAATAAACTTGCAGGGATACAGGGGTAGAGCACAGGAATGGGACTGGCAGAATCTTGAGTTGTAAGGATTGTGTGTTCTAACAGCACCAACATTATCTATAATTAAATACCTATTCAAACTCAAAAACTGTAAATCCAAAATTATGTCTGAATCTGTGGGACACTGTTTTGTTGCATGTTTTTTCTAATAAAATTGTCAGTGAAAAGTAGGACATCGATCTTATGTGGCTGTGATTGTAGGTCTCATCCCCTCCAAAAACCTCTTCCTTTTTATCTTACTGTCCAGTCATAACAAATCGGTTCCTGCCATAGAATCTCCAGCATTGATTTCTTCTCTCCTCAGGATTAATTTCTCTGGGGCAAAGCCCTACAACCAAGAAACTAACCTTGGATCATTAATTTATCAACGTTTCCTGTACAACAAGAGCCAAAGCAATGTTGGGATCCACCATACAATGAAAATAACCAGCTCTGCCATTTCTCACAAGGCCTCCAGAGTTTGTTCCATTAGACAACTTCCCACATCCATTACCTGATGGACTGGGACTTCATCCAAACAAACAATGGAAAGACAGATATTATGCTGTTTATCCATTGTACTAATTCTATTCTTTTGCCCTACTTAGCCTTTTTTCATCTTGGTACAATCCCCCAAATAATTCAGTTTTACTGCTACTTTGATATCTCAAACATCCTCCACTCCTCTGCCTACAACTGATGACAGTACCTCAGTCATCTTGGTACAGACACTGAAATTTCCAGCTTCAATTTATATTTCTTTAACACGCCTTAAAACTTGATTCCTTGATCTCTTGTGCCTTAATATCTTGCCTTTGCCTTGGTATATTAGGCTGCTGTGGTATACCTTGCAAATGTGAAAACTGGTACTAATAGCAGATGACATGGTTTGGAATGAATACTAGCAACATCTCAAATACTACTCAATATAAAGAGGCATCGGCAAGGATTGAAAAGTAACCACATATGATAGCAACTAGCCAGAAGTCAAACTGGAAAAAATATTTTTTTCTATTAATTACACAGATCAGGCAGCACAGGATATTTTAAGCAATCTCAGTCAAGAAAATAAAGCAATGAATATAAATTATAAAACAATTTGCCAATTTTTTTTTCAAACACTCCAGCAACACCTGAAATTACATGTTTTAACAGTAAAGTTTCACAAGTTAAATGCAACTACAGTGGATTTCGTTTAATCAGGACACATCAGTACCAGTACATATTGGGTCAAATAAACAGCTGGCCCAATTAGCTTAAGTTTCATGGAAATAGTTTAAAAATATAAAAAAGACAAACTGCCATTTAACTGGGTAAGGAATTATGTATTTAATGAAATACAGAAAAATAAAAACACTGCCTCAGTACTTTCAAACCGTGTATATGTTCCTAATACTTACCGACAGGGGAATTCATCCCTGTTGCATTCTTTTGACTGTAAGTTAACAAAATCAGCACAAACACCTAGTGCAGATGATGGACAGCCTTCATACAGTACTTCTGACGATTGTATCCTCCAAATATTCAATTTAATTATAACATTCAAGATGATCGTTGATACCTTCAAATTCTTCATAGTTCCTAACTTGTTGAAGTCATGAAATAGTTTCATTTTCACTCCCAGTTGTTTCTGGGCATCTCCAAGCCTGAATACTTGAAACCACAATGAGCAAAACAGTTCTGAATTGTCATACTTTTTATTTCTCAACAACTATCAGTGACAAACAATTGTTGCTTTATTAAGACAAATACATGCAACTGATGCTATTTAAAAACTGCTTCAAGTGTGATGTAGTGTCCAATGGCCAGGCAAGTACATGCAATCGATGCTAGTTAGAAACTGTTGGCAACTGTTTCCTGCCCCAATTAAGCTGTATCGTGTCTCAAATAAACAAAGGGAACCCCAGCTATTTTCTTGATTCATTTTTGTTCTTTAAGAGTTGTCTCAAATATGCAGCTGCCCCAATTAACCGGAATCCACTGTATTAGAAGGCAACCATAATATCATACTCTGCACCCTTCCACTAACCTTTAGCCTACTCCAACCAAAAACCATCAATAGGATAATTTTTTTCAGTCACTCCAGGGATTGCAAAGTCAATTGCGCAACTAAACAACTGGATACAAAATATCTTGTAGTCATGACCATTTGTGACAACATATTTAAATCACTGTTACTTGACAGCCAATAGGTCAATACTTTTAATCCTTTCTTGTCAAATGTTCATTGAAAATTGTCAATATTAAACAATTAAGAACACATCTGTATTCAAAATGTCTGAATATTTCAGAAATTCACTTTAAGATCTTATATTCTGAATTACAAACTGCATAGTTTGATGGACCGGAGAGCACATTAAATGGTGCAGACTATTAGCTTAAACTTGTTTAAATTAGAAAACAGGTTTTATTTGGAAACTAAAGAACTGAACGTGGTTGTATATATTTCTTTGCAATGAATCAGAAGCGAAGGTTCAGCAGTCACCACCTCCAATTCCATTTTCAACTGTTCTCATTTGTCAAATCCTATCATCACGAAGCCATAACCATATAACTGTAACAATCACTGAATGGGTCTGCTATATTCTTTCAAACAACACTACAAATTCAGTATTCCATATGTTAATTATTTATTTAGACCTCTATATCCATTTACTTTTCGGGCTTCTATTTCAATGAGCAGATTTATTCAGCCACTTAATTCAAATTAAATTAGCACAACATATTCAGAAGAGAGAAAAAAAACATGATAACTTTTCCTTACTTCCCTAAATCAGGTAAAATACCTTACCATCTAATCATACAAGTTCACAAATTCACACCCATCAAAAGAATTATGTTTTATTCCAAACAAAAATAACTGAATCCTCTATGCCACTGTCAATTAGCGCATTTTGAAAGGATGTCACCACAAAATGTGAATTTTTGCACCTCTCTACAGATATGCACTCTGACCTACTGCTTGGATCCAGTGTTCTGTTTGTAGGTCAAAGACTCTCTACTGGCCAGATTAATAGCAAAAAAAAACAGAAATAGAAGTAGGTCGCTTGCATGACAGGGATTGGTGCACTGACTTATTTAACAGAACAAATTAAAAGGACACTGCAATGAATCAGTGATTCTTAAATTTCAGTTAACATAAAACAAATATGTAACAAAAAATCTCTCTCAAGAGGATAGCTCCTGATCCTTCTAAATGTATTATTTTTCCAGATTACAATTTTTAATTCCCATTTTATTACTAATTTTCACTGAAAACTAGCAGGGATAACTTTTTAACATTATTTTGAAATTCAAGCAATAGCTAAGATGTCATAGTTAGAAATACATCCACGAGTTAATGATTTCATAGCAATTATGCAGGTTTCTTAACTAGATAAAGGGGACGCAGCTTTTCAACTAACACAAATTAAATCCGTAATTTAATAAATGAAGATCTGTGATTTCTGACTAGCTTTGAAAACGGGTCAAATTCAAAGTATATGTTTTACCTTACCTACTACAAAAGCAGTTTTAGCAACGACTCACAATCAAGCAAAATAAGACCAAGGAACAAAATGCGAAAAAAAGGCAAACACTCAATAGATGTACTTCAAACACATGTCAACAGGTAAAAGGATAAAAGTCCTACGGCACTGTCAATTAATCGAACTATAAAATTGCACATCAGCGAGCTGATGGAGAATACAATTCACGGAGGTTACCCGGCCGCAACCAGGACAGCTCCGCGGTTCGCATCCCGTAGATGCAGCCACCGTGCTGCTGGATGCACCTCGAGCTCGCGCTCCGGCTCCGGCTCCGGCTCCGACCAATCTGAAGCCAACGAGCCGACAGGTGAGCCGAAGGCGCGAGGTTGCATGTTGCCCCCGCGAGAAGGGGCGCGGGTCTGAGGCTCGGGTTGGCGCTGCGTTGCTTCATTCCCAGACAGGCGCGAGCCGCGGCAACGGTTTAGCGCTCGCGCAGTCAGGTCGGGATACGAGGTTTCCAGCGCGAAGCCCGGGTGACCGCACCGTACCCGCCGGCCACGCACATCGAAGTACCAACCGACCGCTCGACCCGACTCTAAGCCCTCGCTCACCCGCAATGGAAACCGCTCGGCTCCGCAGCAGTCACCTCTCTAGCAAACCGCCATGTTCCACTGCGTAACCGCAACGTCAGGACCATCGCGTGCATGGATGACTCACACCGCTGGGCGGCTCGCGGAGGGGAGCCACATGTTACACCGCGCGGAGACAGGACAGCGAGATGCCAACTGCACCGACACCGGGAGAGATCTATTGTCGACGCCGAGGGGAGATCCACTGTCGGCACAGGGGGAATCCATTCAGCACCCTGAGTGAGGTGGGGCGAGCCACTGTCGACCCTGGTCTGGTGGTGGGTGTTGAGAGACAGACTGTGATCTACTCCTGGCATCAAGAGTGAATTAGAATCAGATTTTTGAGTGGACCAGTGATCCAATGCAGATGCTAAAATGGGACAGTGATCCACAGCAGGCGCTGAATATGGGATGGTAATCTGCTGCTAAGGCATAATTATAAAATTCACTAACTTGCTTTCAAATTCATAATCACATTTATTAGCAATGGCGTGTCATGGAATTTGTTTTACTGCAGTAGTAGTAGTACAGTGCAAAACAAAAATTACTATGTGTTACAAAATAAATAGTGCAAAAGGTGAATAATGAGATAGTGTTCATGGACCCTTTAGAAATCAGAATCCAAAGTTTCTGCATTCAGTCCTATCATGGTGACCTCCTCCACTACCCACTAAGTTTTGAAATTTGCACCTCTGCTCCCTCTGCCACAACAGACAAGATCTCCAGGTTGCCACCCACTTCAACTCTGCTTCACATTCCCATTCAGATATGTCCATACATGGCCTCCTCTACTGCTATGATAAAGCTAAGCTCAGGTTGGAGGAGTAACACCTCGTGTACCGTCTAGGTAGTCTCCAGCCCCTTGGTACGAATATTGAATTCTCCAACTTCCTGTAATTCCCTCCCCATCCCAGTTTCACTCTTGTCCCCTCCCCCAGCTGCCTATCACCTCCCTCATGGTTCCACCTCCTTCTGCTACCCATTGTGTTTTCCCCTATTCTTTCCTGTCTATCATCTCCTTGCTCCCCTTCCCCCACCCCTTTATCTTTCCCCTTACTGGTTTTTCACCTGGAACCTTCCAGCCTTCTCCTTCCCACCCTCCCCCGCCTTCTTTATAGGGCCTCTGCCCCCTCCCTCTTCAGTCCTGATGAAGGGTTGCAGCCCAAAACGTTGACTGATTGTTTCCATGGATGCTGCCTGACCTGCTGAGTTCCTCCAGCGTGTTGTGAGTGAAGTTTTGAAATTTGATGCACAACTCCAAATCCAGTCTCTTGCAGATTCTCATTAATATACAACTGAAAAATTACAATCTTTTTGATACCTTTTGGCATAGCATTTGCTGTCTAGTCTACTGAGAACTCCATTCATTCTCCTTAAATGAGCAATGTAACCAGGAGCAGAATTAGGTGATTTTGGCCCATTGAGTCTGCTCCACCATTTGTGCAATAAATTCCAGATTCACCACCCTCTAGCTAAAGAAATTCCTCTTCATTTCTGTTCTAAAGGAGTGTCCTTCTTTCTAAAGCTGTGCCTTCTGATCCTGGACTCTCCAAACAATCTTTCTGCATCCACTTTATCTAGACCTTCCAATATTCGAAGTACATTTATTATCAAAGTGTGTATGCAGTAAATAACCCTGAGATTTGTCTTCCTACAGACAGCCATGAAACAAAGAAAACCATGGAACCCATTTAAAGAAAAATATCAACCCCCCCGCACAAAAAAAATTGTGCAAATGGCAAAAAACACAGAATATAAAATACCAAATCACAAAGATGTCAAAAGAGTCCAGGTATATTCAGTCAGTTGAGCTCAATCGGGCGCCTCATTACTCGCTGTCAGCAGGCTGCAGTGCCAGCCCAGCCTGATTAAAATCGCACAAAACAACAACAAAACAAAAAGGAGTGATTAGAAACCAGAAACACATAAGATGTACAACAGACTCCAATCCACAGATTGTATTGATTAAATCTTGTCCAAGACCCATGGACTCTGGCAGCATCAAGCGAAATATGAGATCCATCTGAAGGATGTCACCCTTGATCGTGTTATTCACAAGCAATATCATCTTCCAGTATTCAGTAGGTTTCAAGGAGATTCTCCCCATTCTTCAAAACTCCACTGAGCCCAGGCCCAGAACCATTAAACACTCCTCAGATGTTAACCCTTTTATTCCTGGAATCATAGTCGTAAATATCCTCTGGAGCCTCTCCATTGCTAGCACATCCTTTCTTAGATATGGGGCCCAAATTTGCACTCAATATTCCAAATGTGGTCTGACCAATGCATTATAAAACTTAAGCATTACTTCCTTGCTTTTATATTCTAGTCCTGTCAAAAAATGAATACTAACATTGCATTTGTTTTCCTTACTACCAACTCAATCGGCCAAATAACATTTAAGGAATCCTGCTGAGGATTTCCAAGTCACTTTGCACCTCTGACTTTTTTATTTGCTCTCCATTTAGAAAATGGTCTACACCATTTTTCCTTGACCATAATTTTCATACATTGTATTCTGACTGCCATTTCTTTACCTATTCTTGTAATCTGTTTAAATTCTTTTGCAAACTCTCTGCTTCCTCAACACTACCTGCCCCTCCACCTACCTTTGCATCATCTGCAAACTTGGACACAAAGCCATCAATTTCATCATCCAGATAATTAACATATAATGTGATAAGTAGTGGACCCAACACTGACCCCTACAGAATACCAGTAGTCACCAGCAGCCATCCGGAAAAGGCACCTTTATTCCCAAACTTTGCCTTCTGGCAGTCAGTCAATCTTCTGTTCATGCTTGCATCTTTCCTGTAATATCATGGGCTACCTTAACTCATAATGTTTAACTCTTTGACAGACTCTTTGTCACCTGCTCAAATTTCCCTCTCCTTTTATTCCAAGTCTATTGAAATAGTGTGCTTATGCTGCTTTCTTACAGCAGACTTCTGGTTGTTAATAATTTGTGTATTTGCTCTCAAATCTCTGCAAAGCTCCCACTTTAAAAATACTTAAATGCATACTTTATTTATCCAAAGTGGATTTAACTCTAATTTTCCCATTCACTTAATCTACTCTTGTCTATTTTGAAATTGTTGCTACAGTTTCTCCTAAGTTAAGTGCTTTCTGCAAAATTGGACGCATATTTATATTGTTAATCGAGCCATTATTACTGTAAATCTAGAGAAAGATTGAGGTCCGAGCATACCACCTACAGCTTAATGATAAAGGGCACCAAACTGCAGCACCGAGACATTAAGCTTCATGCACAGGAACACGGGCAATAATCTATCAAACTACAACATTAAATTATGATCCTCTCTACACCAATATTAGTTCAAAGTTAACAGTAAATTTTATTATCAGAGTGCATATATGTCACCACATACAACCCAGAGATTCATTTTCATGATGGCATACACAGCAAATCTATAGAATAGTAACTGTAACAGGATCAATGAAAGATCAACCAGAGTGCAGAAGACAATAAACTGCAAATACAAATATAAATAAATAGCAATGTAATGAGAACATGAAATAACAAGATAAAGAGTCCTTAAAGTGAGATTATTGATTGTGGGAACATCTCAATGGATGGGCAAGTGAGTGTAGTTATCCCCTGTTATTCAAGAGTCAGATGGTTGTGGGGTAGTAGCTGTTCTTGAAACTGGTGGTGCGAGTCCTGAAGCACTTGTACCATCTACCTGATGGCAGCAGCTGGTAAAGAGCATGGCCTGGGTGGGGAGGATCACTGGTGATGGATACTGCTTTCATGTTTCACGTAGATGTACTCAATGGTTGGAAGAGCTTTACCCGGACATGGGTCGAATCCTGTACCTTTTGTAGGATTTTCCGTTCAAAGGCATTGGTATTTCCATACCAGTCTGTGATACAGCCTATCAATACACTCTCCACTACAAATCTATGGAAGTTTGTTGAAGTTTATGATATCATGTCGAGTCTCCGTAGATTCCTAAGGAAGTAGAGATGCTGCAGTGCTTTCTTCGCAACTGCATTTGCAGCTGGGACCAGGACAGGTCCTTTGAAATAGTAACACCCAGGAATTTGAAGTTGCTAACCCTTCCACCTCTGATCGTCCAATGAGGACTGACTGGCTCATGGACCTCTGGTTTCCCTCTCTTGAAGTTCCTTGGTCTTGCTGACATTGAGTGAGAGATTGTTGTTGTTACACCACTCAGCCAAATTTTCAGTCTACCTCCTGGATGCTGATTCATCACCACCTTTGATACGGCCCACAACAGTGGTGTCATCAGCAAAATCGAATACGGTGGTGGATATGGTATGGCTTAGCCACACAGTCATAGGTGTACAGCGAATAGAGCAGGGGCTAAGCACACAGCCCTGGTGCACCTGTGCTAAGGGAGATCTGGAGGAGATGTTGTTGCCAATCTGAACTGACTGGGGTCTACAAGTAAGCAAATGCAGAACCCAATTATACATAGAAGTATTGAGGTTAATAATTATATCATAATTTGGATCACTCATTTAAAATTTGGTTCCTTTCACTTTTTACCATACTGTCGATATAATGGAATGGAACAGAACCAAATGGAGTGAAGTTCTTACATCTTATAAATATAGAAGTAAAATTGTTAGGGATTAAAACATTTTTACATTGCAGAAAGAATAACTCTTCCAGAGCACAGCAGTATGGATCATGCAATGGAAATTGTTGTAAACAACTTGTTGCATTTTTATAAGTTGTAAGCAACCTCAAGTTTTTCTGTCTGACATCAGGCAATGGAAATGATTGTTAAGAAAAAACTTGAGGATTATTTAAATGGCAGTTTAATATTGCTATTAGATTATTTGAAGATAGCAGTTTAATTTAAAGTAATAACATGGATGAAAGATCCTGCCTGACTATTTTCCTTTACTTACCCAATTAAGTGGTTTCCCAAGTGGACTGCAGTACTCACAATATATTCAAAAGCTTGAATTCCAAAAGGCATTCTTGTGCACATGGTTTTGCAGCAACTGCAAGGCCCTGCTTCAGACAGCACTGTCTCAGCATAGGCAATAGCAGTCCCAGCTGGCTAGCTGACAGTTGACAGCAGGGGAACTGGCAGGGTATCAGAGGAAGAATCCTGTCTTTCTGAAAGGGCAAGCAAGAAATATGTTGTCTTTTACCGTTATCTAAAGCAAAGATCAAGAATTCAGTGGTCACAGGCTAAGACAGGACAATGTATTGGGAGTGGCACATTAGATTCCTACAATTTTTAAGGACGAGGTGACTGGATTGAAATTGGCATGTATGCAGGGATGGATAGTGGAGAAAAAATGTGGATCACCATTCAAGTGTGGGAGGATGGGAGATTAAGGGGAGAAGAATTAGAAAACAGCACTCTTAATGTTGTAGGAAGGGATGGTGAGTCATGCACATGGAGATCAGCATTTAAGTTTTGGGGAATGCAAGAAGGTTGATGCAGAATGAATTGAAGACAAGTACTTAAGGTGTTGGAGGGTCAGGAGGAATGAATTACGGATTGTTATTTATTGATGATGTGTGGCATGTGGCCAAGTGGTTAGGGTGTTGAGCTCATGATGTGAAGGTCGTGGGTTTGCGTCTCGGCCGAGGCAGCGTGTTGTGTCTTTGAGCAAGGCACTTAACCACACGCTGTTCCAGTCTACCCAGCTGAAAATGGGTACCAGCAAATGCTGGGGTTAACCTCGTGATAGACTGTTGAGGAAATTACCAGTAGGCTAGACAAGGGAGATGCAGTGGATGTTGTATATTTGGATTTTCAGAAGGCCTTTGACAAGGTGCCACACATGAGGCTACTTAACAAGATAAGAGCCCATGGAATTACGGGAAAGTTACATACGTGGATAGAGCATTGGCTGATTGGCAGGAAACAGAGAGTGGGAATAAAGGGATCCTATTCTGGTTGGCTGCCGGTTACCAGCGGTGTTCCACAGGGATCAGTGTTGGGGCCGCTTCTTTTTACATTGTACATCAACGATTTGGATTATGGAATAGATGGCTTTGTGGCTAAGTTTGCTGACGATACGAAGATAGATGGAGGGGCCGGTAGTGCTGAGGAAACGGAGAGTCTGCAGAGAGACTTGGATAGATTGGAAGAATGGGCAGAGAAGTGGCAAATGAAGTACAATGTTGGAAAGTGTATGGTTATGCACTTTGGCAGAAAAAATAAACGGGCAGACTATTATTTAAATGGGGAAAGAATTCAAAGTTCTGAGATGCAACGGGACTTGGGAGTCCTCGTACAGGATACCCTTAAAGTTAACCTCCAGGCTGAGTCAGTAGTGAAGAAGGCGAATGCAATGTTGGCATTCATTTCTAGAGGAATAGAGTATAGGAGCAGGGATGTGATGTTGAGGCTCTATAAGGCGCTGGTGAGACCTCACTTGGAGTACTGTGGGCAGTTTTGCTCTCCTTATTTAAGAAAGGATGTGCTGACGTTGGAGAGGGTACAGAGAAGATTCACTAGAATGATTCCAGGAAAGAGAGGGTTAACATATGAGGAACGTTTGTCCGCTCTTGGACTGTATTCCTTGGAGTTTAGAAGAATGAGGGGAGACCTCATAGAAATATTTCAAATGTTAAAAGGCATGGACAGAGTGGATGTGGCAAAGTTGTTTCCCATGATGGGGGAGTCTAGTACGAGAGGGCATGACTTAAGGATTGAAAGGTGCCCATTCAGAACAGAAATGCGAAGAAATTTTTTTAGTCAGAGGGTGGTGAATCTATGGAATTTGTTGCCACAGGCAGCAGTGGAGGCCAAGTCATTGGGTGTATTTAAGGCAGAGATTGATAGGTATCTGAGTAGCCAGGGCATCAAAGGTTATGGTGAGAAGGCGGGGGAGTGGGACTAAATAGGAGAAAATGGATCAGCTCATGATAAAATGGCAGAGCAGACTCGATGGGCCAAATGGCCTACTTCTGCTCCTTTGACTTATGGTCCTATCTGGGGTGGGGGGGGGGGGGGGGAGTCTCGTACTCTCAGTCACTTCACGCCACACAAACCAGCATAAGCACCGGCCTGATGGGCCACAAAGGCTCGGGACAGACTTTGACTTTGATTTATTGATGATGGAGTAGGTGGGAGATGCAGCTGAACATCAGTAAGACAAAGTGATGGATTTTAGGAAGGTTAAGCCTGCACTGCTCTATTGATGGTGAGGAGTGGATATGATGAAGACCTACAAGTATGTGGGGGTGCACCTGCATGACAGACTTGAGTGGAGCACCAACACAGAGACTGTGTACAAGAAGGGCCAGAGTTACCTCTATTTCCTGAGGAGCTGAGGACTCCTCAGGAGATCTATGTGGTGGTGTACTGAGGCAATGACATCAACATGGGTGATGCCAACAGGCTCAATAAATTGATGAGAAAGGCTGGCTCTGTTATAGGAGTCAAACTGGATACACTGGAGGCTGTGACAGAACAGAGGACCCTACGGAAAATGTTGGCAATTCTGGACAATGTTTCTCACCCTCTGTTGCCACCTTGGCTGAACAGAGGAGCACTTTTAGTGATAGACTAAGACAACTGCACTGCTCCAAGGAGTGCTATATGGGGTCATTCTTACCCTCAGCCATTAGGCTCTATAATGAGTCATATATGACCCCTCTTGTTAGAGTTCACTTATTTTTTATTATTTCTTACTTTTCTAATATTTGTATATCTGTGTGCTTGTAATGCTACTGTGACACTGTAATTTCCTTTGGGAACAATAAAGTATCTATCTGTCTATCTATCTATCTGACTGGAAACTAACTCTTGAGCACGCTGGAGGAACTTAGCAGGTCGGGCAGCATCAGTGGAAACGATGAGTCGACTTTTCAGGCTGGAACCCTTCGTCAGGATGGGTTATGAAATGAATGATGCTGTGCAAAGGGATGGGAGGTGGACAAACTACCAAGTATTCTCCGGAAGAAGTACTGCACAAGAAATTATATCATTCCTGGTACAAAAAATATGAAGTGACTGTCGATCCTGTAAGATCATAAGACAGGAGAAAAATTAGGCCATTCAGACCATCAAGTATGTTCTGCTATTCTATCATGGGTGATTTATTTTGCCTCTTAATCCCATTCTCCTGCCTTCAGTAGCTTTTAGTGAGATCCCCCCAATTCTTCAATGAATACAGGCCTAGAGCCAATGAATGCTCCATGTACTTTATTATTTCCGGGATCATTCTCGTAAACCTCCTCTGTACCTCTCAAATGTCAACACATCCTTCCTTAGATATGGGTCTAAATGTGCTCTGACCTATACCATCACAGCTTGGAGTACCCAGTTGAATTACAGGATGGACACAAAAGTCATCATTATCTTATTTTACTCCAGAAAAAAATAATTTCCAATTTTAGAACACTAAACAAGCCACTGGCACTAATTTTGTGGGTCAAATAACGTCAACAATAAAAAGGTGCAAAAGAACATATTTTAGCAAAGGGACTTGCTATTCAAGAGTCACAAAATATTGGTGAAGTTATACAAAATTATATAAATTAGTGATTCCTATTACAGATTATTATCATGGCCAGGTCTTCTGGGTTCATCATAGTAGATGCCATTGAAAGCTTAAAGCACATTAAGTGGTGTTGATGCTTGGGTTGACAATTTCTGAATAAGCAAAGAAACATGAAAACTGGGGAAATTGGAAGTATTTTCACTTAAAATATGAAATTCAGTGGGGATTTATTAAAAGCATTTGTGGACTTTGAAGATTTTAAGACCACATCGCAAAAGACTATTTCTCTAGTTGGAATATGGGATCTATGTTTAAAATCACTAAAGCAGTAATTGGCAATAGATTGTCCTTTCAAGGCTGTTCAACCACAGTGAATAGATGGAGCAGTTATCATTGCATCCTTTAAGACAACACAGTAATGAACATAATTGAAAGGAAAACACAAAGGCAAGGGAAGAAAGGACAGTGATCAGTTTATTAATCCTCTAGCAAAGATCGATCAAGGATGTTATTAGTCAATTGTTTTCACTCTTCTAAACATCTTCAGTTCCATAAGCGATACATTTAATATTGTCTTATATCTGACTAAACACTTTTTGAACTCCCACTCTTCACACGTTGCAGTTTTATAAACTGTATTCACAGATTTCATTACACTTCTCCAGACTAGTTTTATTTTCAACCTTCTCATTTGGGTGTCAAAAGCAGAAGATTTAATACACTCAATCTCACTTTTCTCCACCTTTTTGATGTCAAACAAAATTTATTGTAAGTATTAACTTTTAAGTGTCAATTGCCCTAAATAGAAATATGCATGTATAATGATTAAATTTTATTTCTATGACAAAAACCTGAATTGCTTGTTAGCTCGTTACTCCTTCACTTTCTTGATTTTAAGTAGCAACAAAAATGTACAATAATTTATTTCCTGTAAGCTTCACTTTTGTTTAGGTAATGTAGCTTATGTACTATCTCATGAGAGAAAAATTGTTAATTGCAAGAGTTCTTTGTTCTTCATGAATTTTTCAGAATATTTACAATTCTATAGAGCATCCAACAGTACTTCATAAGTCTTCATGTGATCCACCTTATCTGTCCTGACCATAAGACCATCTAAACAAATCCCTTTTATGTGCACATGAATCTGTATCCTGCCTGTTCAAGAGTCTGTCCCAATTCTCTTAAAAGTTGCTATTGTACCTTTTCTACTACCTCCTTCTGCAGCTTGTTTCAGGCACCTACAATTCTGTACAAATAAAAGATGAACTGCAAATCTGCATTAAACTTTTCCCCCTCTGACCATACACTTATGCTGTCTAGTATTTGATCTTTTCCACTTTAGAAAAAAGGTGTATTTATACCTCTCATAATTTTAGATACTCTCAAGGTTTCTTTAGCCTCTCACAGTCCAGGACCTATATCCTGGAGTATCATTTGGAAACCTTCCCTACTGTACACAACTCCACCAACTTTTCTGTCATTTGCAAATTTACTAATCAGACTAACTATATTTTATCTGAATTGTGATCAAGTATTACAAACAGATGTACCAGAACTGATTCTAATGGAACTCTATGCTTGGAATTTATCTTAGATTAGCATGATTTCAATCATTTGAATCCACCATTGAAACAATGCTTTTAAAGATAATTTCTACTTCATTGCCCAAGTCTAAATTACATCCTGCATTCCAAACAGAAAAAAGTTAATACATTATTCTGTTCCATTGATCTGTCAACACAATAAGTGAATTTCATGCAGATAGTTGTAGCTCATAATCTGCATGGGAAGAACCATAGTAAAGTAATTTCTACCATTACTCTATATTGCAAATTGTCTCAGGAACTTAAAGGTAGCAAAGTGTAGCACTCTATAACCTCTTTACAAGCATAACAGAGAGTGGGATTATGTTCAAATCCCACCATAGACCAGCAAGAGGGTGCTGGTGTTCTCACTCAAGGGAACAAACTGCACAGATTTGCAGTACATATATATCTAGAATGAACAAAAAGCAGCTGTGAACCTGACAGTTACTGACCTTGGCTGTGCTTGGTCAATAGCTCATGTTAATGCAGGAATTCTTGCTCCAAATAACTCTCAGCCTGACAAAACAGCTTCATGTAGTTGTTGTCACGTAGGTGTGTCATGACCTACTGATCTTGGCAGTCACCCAGTTTATGTTGGCTGTTGTTCAGTTTTGTGTGCCTTCTTTCAAGCATGACTAATAACAATTGTTCCTTTAGCTTCAGATTAACCTAAAGCCAAGTTTTGGCCTGCATGGACCTGTGGACCTAATGGCCTCCCCTGATGCTGTCAAGTACTATGATTTCTTAGATTCTCCAGAGTAAATTTTGGCATTAGGATCTTCACATATTTTAATTGCTTAATCAACTCTGTTGTCACAGTGTCCTTTCAGAAGTGTACACTAATCCCCTGAAAAAGTGGACGATCTCAAATCAGTGATTACAGAATATCAGGTGCTGCACTTTCACTTGCAGGGTCTTTTTTTTTTACTGCTAATGCTTCTCTATTTTATCCAAAAAGCTCCGAAATAGTTTATAATCTCTGTGGGACCTCCAGGGTATACAAATGCAAATATCAGGCTAAGAAGTTTGTAGTAGAAAAAATGTTACAAAAGTTGAATACTCAGTAACCTCTTGGTTGATATAATTCATAGACCTTGGTAGTTTGATCTGATCAGACAGATTATCAGCTTTATGCTTCAACTTATCTTCGTGTTGAAATACAATAACTTTGTAAGAAAAGTTGTAGTCATTTTTTTGTTGTTTTTTCTGCATTCATCATCCAAATTCGCTGTCAGTGAGGGTGGGACTCAGTACAATACTGATGTTGTCTTATAACTAGTCCACAGAAAATATGTAAGAACAGAATTGAGCATGAGATCTGTCGGGTGTTGTATTATCTCCTATGTGATGCCTCTTCAACAGCAGAGATCAGGTCAAAATCAGAACTGCACAATGAAATAAATTTAAACAGTGATGTGATGATAAAATGACAGCTGACAAGTCGAAGTCTTAGTTGTTCAGGCCCAACATGCTTTGTTAAGTGAATAACACAACAGTGGAAAGATTAGAGAATTTTGTATGACACAGAGTATTGAAGGTTAATCAGAAATAAAGAGGAAAACGTGGCAAATACATGCAACTAAGATTGAGGTAGTCTCTTAGGAATGTAGAGTCTGTTAGAGAGAACAAGAAAGAAATTATAAGGGCCAAAGGATCCACGAAACATCTTTGGCATGTGCGTTTAAGATGAATCCCAAGAAATTCTATGGGTATATCAGGAACAAGAGAATAGTCATAAATGAATAGTCATAGTTATAGTCATACTTTATTAATCCCGGGGAAATTGGTTTTTTGTTACAGTTGCTCCATAAATAATAAATAGTAATAGAACCATAAATAGTTAAATAGTAATATGTAAATTATGCCAGTAAATTCTGAAATAAATCCAGGACCAGCCTATTGGCTCAGGGTGTCTGTCCCTCCAAGGGAGGAGTTGTAAAGTTTCCTGGCCACAGGCAGGAATGACTTCCTATGACACTCAGTGCTGTATCTCGGTGGAATGAGTCTCTGGCTGAATGTACTCCTGTGCCCACCCAGTACATTATGAAGTGGATGGGAGACATTGACCAAGATGGCATGCAACTTAGACAGCATCCTCTTTCCAGACATCACCGTCAGAGAGTCCAGTTCCATCCCCACAACATCACTGGCCTTATGAATGAGTTTGTTGATTCTGTTGGTGTCTGCTACCCTCAGCCTGCTGCCCCAGCACACAACAGCAAACATGATAGCACTGGCCACCACAGACTCGTAGAACATCCTCAGCATCATCCGGCAGATGTTAAAAGACCTCAGTCTCCTCAAGAAATAGAGACGGCTCTGACCCTTCTTGTAGACAGCCTCAGTGTTCTTTGACCAGTCCAGTTTATTGTCAATTTGTATCCCCAGGTATTTGTAATCCTCCACCATGTCCACACTAACCCCCTGGATGGAAATAGGGGTCACTGGTACCTTAGCTCTCCTCAGGTCTACCACCAGCTCCTTAGTCTTTTTCACATTAAGCTGCAGATAATTCTGCTCACACCATGTGACAAAGTTTCCTACCGTAGTCCTGTACTCAGCCTCATCTCCCTTGCTGATGCATCCAACTATGGCAGAGTCATCAGAAAACTTCTGAAGATGACAAGACTCTGTGCAGTAGTTGAAATCCGAGGTGTAAATGGTGAAGAGAAAGGGAGACAAGACAGTCCCCTGTGGAGCCCCAGTGCTGCTGATCACTCTGTCGGGGACACAGTGTTGCAAGCACACGCACTGTGGTCTGCCAGTCAGGTAATCAAGAATCCATGATACCAGGGAAGCATCCACCTGCATTGCTGTCAGCTTCTCCCCCAGCAGAGCAGGGCGGATGGTGTTGAACGCACTGGAGAAGTCAAAAAACATGACCCTCACAGTGCTCGCTGGCTTGTCCAAGTGGGCGTAGACACGGTTCAGCAGGAAGACGATGGCATCCTCAACTCCTAGTCAGGGCTGGTAGGCGAACTGGAGGGGATCTAAGTGTGGCCTGACCATAGGCCGGAGCAGCTCCAGAACAAGTCTCTCCAGGGTCTTCATGATGTGGGAGGTCAATGCTACCGGTCTATAGTCATTGAGGCCACTGGGGCGCGGCGTCTTCGGCACAGGGACGAGGCAGGACGTCTTCCACAGTACAGGAACCCTCCGGAGCCTCAGGATCAGGTTGAATACATGGCGTAGTACTCCACATAGCTGAGGGGCACTGGCTTTGAGCACCCTGGTACTGACACCATCCGGTCCTGCAGCCTTGCTTGGGTTGAGACGTTTCAGCTGTCTTCTCACCTGTTCAGCTGTGAAGCCCACTGTGGTGGTTTCATGTGGGGAAGAGGTATAGTCATGAGAGCAGGGTGGGGGACTGAGGAGGGGTAGGAGGGGAGAGTGGAATATGTGTTAGTTGGGGGCCGACAACAGAGGGCTCATGTGTGGGATGGGCAGGGGCCACAATGTCAAATCTGTTAAAGAACAGGTTAAGTTCATTGGCCATGTCCACACTGCCTTCCGCTCCTCTGTTGCTAGTTTGCCGGAACCCAGTGATGGTCCTCATCCCCTCCAGACCTCTCTCATGTTGTTCTGCTGGAGTTTCCACTCAAGCTTCCTCCTGTACCTGTCTTTAGCCTCCCTGATCCTGGCTTTCAGGTCCCTCTGTATTGCCCTCAGCTCCTCCCTATTTCCATCTCTAAATGCCCTCTTTTTAGCATCCAGGATGTCCTTAATGTCCTTTGTCACCCATGGCTTGTTATTTGAATAACAAAGGACAGTTCTTGTCGGAAAATTGCAGTCCACACAGAAATTGATGTAATCAGTGATGCACTCTCAGAATGCATGTCATATGCATTCGCCAAAGACGTGGAAGTTGGTTGGTTCACGGAGAGGTATATAAATAACCTAGAGAGGTCAGTATTAAGAACAAGGTGGCATTTTGTCATGGGATGCATAATGATTGATAGATCTCAAGGCAGGATGATACCTTATTGCTATGGGAAGCAAGAAGAGAGAAAGCTGTAACTCAAAGCAAGACTTTTTCATTTCGTTAGTCACAGGTGAGGTGCCAGAAGAATAAGGGACCATAAGACACAAGAGCAAAATTATGCCATTCAGCACTTCGAGGTCTGCTCTGCATTCGATCATGGCTGATTTATTTTCTCTCTCAACCCATTGTCCTGCCTTCTTCCTGTAACCTTTGATGCCCTTACCAATCAAGAACCTATCAACCTCCGCTGTCAGTATACCCATAAGGATAACTATTGTTCCTTTTTTTAAAGACAGCTGTGATAAGCCAGGTAACCACAACCAGTGAGTCTTATGTCAGTGATTGAGAAATTATTGGTAAAAAGTCCAAAAGAATCGGATTTATGTACATTTGGAAAAGCAGGGGCTGACCAATGATGGACAGTATGGCTTTGTGTGAGGGAAATCCTATCTCACAAGCTTGAGTGAGTTTTTTGAAGGCAGATTGACATACAATACATTGAAGAAATGGACTTTCAAAAGTCATTTGACAGGATCACACGTGGAGGAACATTATTTCGTTTGGTGGTATACTTATGTACAGTTGAATAACAATAACTTGAACTTGAACATGGAACCCCAGTTCAGAAGGTTAAATGCACATAGGATCGAAAGCAAGCTAGCTAACTGCATCCAAAATTGCCTTGATGATAAGATGCTTTTCTATCTGGTAATCTATAACCAGTGATGTACCACAGAAATTGGTACTGGGGCTCTTGTGTGTGATATAAATTCATAACTAGGATGTGAATGTGAGAGTAATAATCAGCAAGGTTGCAGATGACTCCAAAGTTGTTGGTGGTGAGAAGAGTAAGGACAATTATCCAAGGCTCCAGCAGGTACAGATCAAATGGAAAATTAGGTGAAGTGTTAGCAGATGGAACTTAATCCTAACAGATGAAAGGTAGTAGATTTTGGGAAGTCAAGTGGGTAAAACGTATACAGGAAGTGGAAGTGGTAGGACTCTAAGGCATGTTGATCAATAGAGGGACCTTCGGGCTCAAGTCCATGGTTCCCTGCCTTGTTCATCACCGGTAGTTAGTGTGATGAAAATGGCATATGGCATGCTTGCATTGTTAGATCAGGGTATAGAATATTGAGTTGGGATGTTACGTTGGAACTTTTTAAAATGCTGGTGAGACCACATTTGGAGCATTGTGTGGAGAACTGGTTGTCACAGGTTAGGAAGAACATAGTTGCACTGAACAAAGTGCAGAGGAGATCCTCCAGAATGCTTTCTGCATTGGATGACTGTAACTGAGGAGAGATTGGATAAATTGAGCTTGTTTACCCTGGTGAAAAAAGCTAAGCGGTAACCTGATAAAGGTATATAAAATAATTAGAGGATAAATAGTCATGCAATTACTATATGTATAAAGACGGAGGTCGTAGGTGACAGGAGGAAGTTTTAAAGGAAATTTGATGGAAAAGTTATTTTTGCATAGTGAGCTGTTCATATCTGGAATGTGCTGCTGGAGGAAGTGGTGGAGCTACACAAACATGATGTTTAAGAGACATTTAGGCAGACACCTAGAAAGGCCCTTTTATTAGGTGAGATAGAAGGAAAGGTGTTGTGATAGGTATTATTTTAGTAATAGTTGAGTAATATTGTAAATATATTTGATTAAGCATTCTTTGTTATTTATATAATTCATTACAAGTTATATGTTAAAGTATGTGAATGGCATATGTCTTTACACCACCACATTGTATTTGCAAGCTTTGCTAAAGTAAAACAAACTAAGGAATGTTATCTCTGGCTCCATGTTTTTTCTTTTGATTAGTTTTATGTTTTGGAGTTACGAAACATACAAGCGGTGATAAGGAAGTTAAAAAAGAACCGGAGACAACTACTACCTGTAGAAATGTCACAAGATGTTCAAGTTCTTAAAAAAAAGTGCAACATGTTTTCTTTGTAAAGGAGAGAAACGGTTGAGTAAAAATAATAATCATAATTTTTTTTAAAAAACAGAAATGGCTGGCTATATCTGAACAATAGGTGAGTTCAATTGCACAAGAGATCACTGGGTATTGTATATGGATGAATTGAGCAGTATTTAGAAGCAAATGAAATAGCCAATGAGAGTGAGTGCCACTTTTGCTGGGTGCAACAGGTGAAAAGGCATGCAGTTTGCTTAGACGTTTGACTGCTCCAGCCAAACCAGTTGAAATTAACTTTGCTGATATCATGAAAATAATGTAGGAACATTTAGAATCAAAACCATTGTTGATTGCAGAATGCTTTAGCTTCCGTAAGCATAATCAAAAGGAAGCGGGGTCCATTTCAGTGTACATAACTGAATTGAAGACATTGTCTGAGAATTATCAGTTCAGTGATGGGCTTGATGATGCACTGAGAGATCATTTAGTTCGTGGAATCTTACAAGAAAACATTCAAAAATAGCTCCTAACTGAAGCGCAAGTCACATTTTAAAAAGTAGATGAAATTGCTGTATCAATGGAAACAGCAGACAAATACGATTGAGTTATAGTCAGGAATGAAAGTGGGCATTAAAAAAATTGCAATGTCTAACAGAAACATGCCTAGCTGAACAAATTGTGTTACCATTGTGGTAGGGGGCTCACCTATACCAGATCAATGCAGGTTTAAAGGCAAAACTTGCAGAAAATGCAACAAAATAGGACACATACAAGGAGTATGTCAGGCAGACAAAAATAACTGGACTGCACAGGGAAGAGAAAAAGATAAAAAGTCAAGTTACAGTTTCAAAAAGAGCACTAATCAGCAAGCATGCTGTGAATGGAAAAATTTGATAATGATGAGAGTGACACAGGACTGAATAGCCTTGTGATTTACAATGTGAAAACATAGACAAGCAATACGTCTTACACCAGAGTGAACAGCAAATGAATTAAAATGGAATTGATCACTGGTTCAGCTATTTCAGTTATTCCATAATAAGAATTTGAATGACATTTCAAAGATACTGAACTGAAGCCTGCATATATCCAACTAAGAACTTATACTGGAGAAAGGATAACTCCTGTGGGAATGACAGTCATCACAGTGAAATACAACAACCAACAAGCCACATTAGACTTGTATGTGGTGAAAACAGGAGGGCCAGCATTGTGGGACTGTGATTGGCTGAGGCAATTACAACTTGATTGGAGATCCATCCACCATATGTATGCCATGTTCCCTGTAATAGAGTCAACAGAAAGCAAATTATAAAAGGTGCTGGATGATGCCACAGCTGTGTTCAAGGAGGCATTGGAAAACTCAAATCATCAAGGGTAAAATATATTAAATAAAAATGCTACTTCTAAGCTTTACAAAGCCCGTGCAGTTCCTTATACCATCTGTGATAAAGTAGCTAGTGAGTTAGATCACATGAAGGCTGAAGGAATTATTTCCAAAGTTGAGTGGAGCCCATGGTCAATGTCAGTGGTCCCACAAGCCAAGAAGAATTGGGTTGTCAGGATCTGTGGAGATTTTAGTCTCACCATCAACCCAGTCCTGAAAGTAGATCAATATCCAGAATAGGGGATATCTTTACAAATCTTTCTGGTGGAAAACACTTCATCAAAGTGGACTTAACTGAAGCCTACCTACAGATGGAAATGGAAGAAAAGTCCGAAGTGTTTCTCACCATAAACACAAAGGGCTTCACCACCATAATAGGCTTAGTTTTTAGAGTAGCATATGCATTTGCACTCTGGCAGAAAGCTACGGACCAGGTGCTCCAAGACTGCCCAGTCATTCTGTTAGCTGGATGACATCATTGTTACCAGTAAGGATGATAAGGAACATCCCTAAAATCTCAAGACAATGTTAAAAAGATTAGAAGATTATGGGCTCAGAGCATGATGCAACATGTGTAAGTTCTTTAAATGAAGCATCACTTACTGTGGTCACACTGTTGACACACAAGTATTACACAAGCGTGCTGAGAAAATTCAAGCAGTGACGGATGCTCCAAGACCAAAAGATGTGTCACAATTGCAGTTATTTTTAGGAGTTGTCAATGTCTATAACTCCAGTTCTCCCATTTTTACCAGGGCCAAAATGAACTTACCCTTGATGGGCTTTGCCTTATGTGGGGATTCAGAGTTGTTGTACCATCCAAGCTGAGAGCTATAGTGTTGGAGCAGCTAGACATGGACAAAATGAAAGCGTTGGCTCAGATCTTTGTCTGGTGGCTTGGGATAGATCAGCAGCTCGAGCAGCTTGCCATACACAGTTTGGGATGCCAACACGTCCCAGAGAAAGGTGTCCAAAGCTGTCAAAACCATTTCTGTGGTGGTTGTAGTCAGCTCCTACAACCACCACAGAAGAGGCTCAGGAAAGACGTTATCCCACAAGAGTAAGAAATCCTCCACAGCAATTAAATCTTTAGGCATGAATAGGAAAATTTTAAAGCTTACTATGCTGTGGATGTCTATATAGTATTATTACATAGCATAGTGTGTATGTATATAAGTTGAGATGCTTTCTATAATGAATAAGAGTTTATAGCTAAGTAGGGATTAGTGTTGTGTATTTAATATTTAAGTAATATCTGAGTAATATTGTACTATTTGATTAAGCATTCTTTGTTGTTTATATAATTCCTTATGGGTTATATGTAAAAGTATGTGAATGGCATACATCATTACACCACAAGTCATATTTGCACGCCTCACTAAACAAACTAAGGACACATTGTCCCCACCTCTGTGTTTTTCTTTTGATTCATTTTATGTTTTGGAGTTACAAAATATAGGAATATGGACTTGCAAGAAAATGGAATTAGTGTAGTAGGCAATAAGGTTAATATGGAGGTAGTGAATAGAACAGCCTATTTCTGTGCTGTATGACTATGCCATCGTGACTATAACTTGAAATAGGAAAGTACCTTAGCTGGCACTTGGTAAATAACTTCTTTGAGATAGATCCTGTTCCCACAAATGTTCATGAAAATAAACATAAACTGAAAGGATTTCTTCTCTCTTGCTGTGCACATACAGATTGTTCTACTCCAGGTCAGTAAATCTCAAAGGTTTAACAAGTGATCTTCTGATAGGTTATATTAGAAGTTCCCTGTGTGTAATTGTTCTGGTAATGAATGGACTGACATCAAATCAACCAATCAAAATGAAAATGTGCTTCCACTTAATTGTGACAGAGTTTGCAATGTTTCCAAGATGGTATGAATCTTTTTATTGGCATCTCTGTTGGGTCACATTTAATATTTAGAAGTTAATTCCATTTCTGTTGTACAAATGGCTGTTCCTTTTGCTAAGGTTGCATGTCTGCACTTTCCACATACAGCAACACCAACAATTAGTATTTACATTGCAATAGTAATCTGATGGTTTACAGAAGCAAATTTGATACTAAGCCAGTTAAAAAGATCACAACTATTTTTATCTGGTGTATCTGCCATCTCCACCAGAGCTTCCCACAGCTTTTCTTCCAAAGCCAACTCCATCTATAGTATGATTTGTGTCAAATATTCAAAGAAAAGTTGTAATTCCATATACTGAAAAAAGTTTATAATATTTCAGTTAAAAGTGTTTATCTGAATACTTTAATCCAGAAAGCTGTTATCAAATATTCAGTTTTTTTGTTTACTTAAACTCTAATCCTCCACTCCTCCATGTGCGAGGTGGCAACTAGCTGTGTATTGCAGAATAATTTAACAAGTGCCTGTTTTTGTTATAATCTCAATTTTAGAAACACCTGCAACCAATGAATATCCTATGTGTTTTCTATGATCTCATGGTGACAAACTGCTGAATATGGTATTAATAGGTGTTTCACACTGGGAAGGAAGCAATCCAATTGGCTTGCAAACCCTAGCAACGTCCAATAATTTTTAACAAACAGTGATCTAATTAAGTCAGCATATTTACTGATTGCAGTACTTCCAATATATATATTAGAGATACTTCTTGTATATATGGTTATTTTCCTTTCCCATTTAAAAATATCCATCTTCTTTAATAGAGGGAACATTCTTTTAAACTGAAATGAATGGCAATAGCCCAAACGCATAAGAAACTATAAAGACTGGAAATACCATAATAGCATGTCGGATAAAAGAGTAAAGTAGTAAGGCCACATTTGACTTTAAAAACCTGAAGATTGTAACAGCAAACAGAAATTGTATGAAATAACCAGCTCCAAGGTTTTCTGAAAGAGCCTGATTTAGAATATATAGTATTTTAGTTCAAGGACAGTAGGAATACAGGGAAGCAGAAAAGTGTATTTGGCAGCTTGATGATAAATTAAGAAGCAAGTCCTGAGGTAAAACCACCATCATGTAAGAATAAAGAATAGGTGCAGACACAAGAGACTACAGATGCTGGAATCTGGAGCAACAGACAAAGCACCAGAGAAATTCAGTGTGCCAGACAAAATTTATGGAGGGAAATGGACAATTAACATTTTGCAATGTGATCCTTCATCTGGACTGGAAAGAAAGAGGGGAGGTAGCCAGTATAAAAGGGTGGAATGAAGTTATGGAGCAACGGCTGTTAGGTGTGAAATGATACAGGTGAGGAGAGGGGGTGATAGGCAGGTGTGGGGGGAGGGGTTGGAAGAATGGGAATGATTTAAGCTGGGAGGCGATAAGCAGAAGTGACAAAAGCTGAAGATGGAATCAGATAGGAGAGGACGGTGGAACATGGAATAAAGGGAAGGGGTAGGAAAAATGTCTGTTGCGAGAGTATGTAATTGATGGGAAAGTGGGAGAGGAAGAGAAGTAGCAAAGTGCATTTGGCAGCCTGATGATAAATAAGGGTGGACAGTTGGATCAGGAGGAGAAAGGTAAAATGGGCAGAAAGGGGGAGAGATTACTTGTTTCAGAATTCAATGTTCACACCACCAGAGTGGATATTGCCCAGAAAGAAGAAAACGTGTTGTTTCCCTTATTTGCATTTGGCCGCAACCTGGCAGTAGAGGAGGTCATCAACAGACATGTCACTGTGGGAATGGGAAGTGTAATTGAAATGGCTGGCTACTGTGAGATCCCACCTGGCTGTGCAGATGGAGAGAAGATGCTTGACAAAGCAGTCCCCTATTCTGCATTCGGGCTCATCAGTGACAGTGGAAGAAAGAAAGTGGTAAAAGGTGAGGTGTAGAAAGTTGAGGAAGGAAAGGAGAGGTGGGAAGACATTGCTGGAAAGTAACTGGGGTAAACTGAAGGATTAAAAAGTCTGTGGTATACGATGGGAGGTAAAATATCAGAAAGAAAGTGAGTATTAGATACCAAGGATTAAAGTTGGGGGATAAGAAGTGTGAGGTGTTGGATGCGAGAGTTGGGAAGTGAGGTTCAAAATTGAGGTTTGGCAAGTGAGGGGGTAGAAAGGGAGTGGAACATGAGGGGAGGAAAGTGAAGGGTGTTTGATCTCTCAGAAGTACAACAAATGTTACACCTACTTAAGATAACCAATATTGACAATTGAACAGTGTCTTTTTTCAATTCCAGGTGGAATTTTTTCCCACCTATTCTCAGAACAAAGGGCAATGGTTCTGAAACTGCACCTCATTGAATCCACCTGATGGCTAATAACACAGTTCTCACATTGAAAATTTGATGTGGTTTAAATGTTACAATTGATTTATCCTCCTGCTCCAGATGGGGAGCATGTCAGGTATTTTACAAGTAAAATAAAGCCTACCTGGTATTTGAATACTGCAAGATATTGTTTCACCATAGCAACTGAAATGCTGATCCTTGATGTGTCATAACCTCTGAGTTTGCATCGAGGTGGGTTCTAGAAATAAAGATCAGTTTACAGGAACTTAACTATGAAGATTATAAAGACAGTAAGAAGTGTCCTCATTAATTTTCCTTTGCAGATCTGTATATAAAAAAGGGGGAAACCTGCTGCTTCAGATCTATTATCCTGTCCTTCACACACTCAGAACTCTTCCCCTTAAAGTCTCTGTGTTTACCAATAGTTCTCTACCAATATTTCTTTGATCAACATATAGCCCTCCTGTCTTTTACTATGAGATATATATTTTTGTCTTTTGTAGTATTTCTATTAGGTAAGTTACTTAGGTGGTACATTAAAATAAGTTGTTGTTGTCATTGACACAGTTTTAAAGAAAATCAATTTGGCAATAAATGTTATTTTTCCAACTGGCATTGGAAGCCATGCACTGCTGAGTGAATAAGTTGGATGATCATTTGGCACCAGATTGTTGGAGGCAAGGGATAAATTAAAGACACATCCAAAACTTGTACAGTGAGTCTGCATTGTTTTTACTGCAGATTAGCAGGCCCAAGAACACCAAACAAAAACTTGAGGAACACTACAAATCAAAGTTGCTGGTGAATGCAGCAGGCCAGGCAGCATCTCTAGGAAGAGGTACAGTCGACGTTTCAGGCCGAGACCCTTCGTCAGGACTAACTGAAGGAAGAGTTAGTAAGAGATTTGAAAGTGGGAAGGGGAGGGGGAGATCCAAAATGATAGGAGAAGACAGGAGGGGGAGGGTTGGAGCCAAGAGCAGGACAGGTGATTGGCAAAAGGGATACGAGAGGATCATGGGACAGGAGGTCCGGGAAGAATTATTCTCCGTAACTTCCGCCACCTCCAACGGGATCCCACCACTAAGCACATCTTTCCCTCCCCCCTTCCCCCCGCTTTCCGTAGGGATCGCTCCCTACGCAATTCCCTTGTCCATTCGTCCCCCTCATCCCACCCCAATGATCTCCCTCCTGGCACTTATCCTTGTAAGCGGAACAAGTGCTACACATCTCCTTACACTTCCTCCCTTACCACCATTTAGGGCCCCAAACAGTCCTTCCAGGTGAGGCGACACTTCACCTGTGAGTCGGTTGGGGTGATATACTGCGTCCGGTGCTCCCGATGTGGCCTTCTATATATTGGCGAGACCCGACGCAGACTGGGAGACCGCTTTGCTGAACACTGAACACGCTTTTGCTGAACACGCTTTGCTCTGTCCGCCAGAGAAAGCAGGATCTCCCAGTGGCCACACATTTTAATTCCACATCCCATTCCCATTCTGATATGTCTATCCACTGCCTCCTCTACTGTAAAGATGAAGCCACACTCAGGTTGGAGGAACAACACCTTATATTCCGTCTGGGTAGCCTCCAACCTGATGGCATGAACATCGACTTCTCTAACTTCCGCTAATGCCCCACCTCCCCCTCGTACCCTATCTGTTATTTATTTTTATACACACATTCTTTCTCTCACTCTCCTTTTTCTCCCTCTGTCCCTCTGAATATACCCCTTGCCCATCCTCTGGGTTCCCCCCCTCCTTGTCTTTCTTCCCGGACCTCCTGTCCCATGATCCTCTGGTATCCCTTTTGCCAATCACCTGTCCAGCTCTTGGCTCCATCCCTCCCCATCCTGTCTTCTCCTATCATTTTGGATCTCCCCCTCCCCCTCCCACTTTCAAATCTCTTACTAACTCTTCCTTCAGTTAGTCCTGACGAAGGGTCTCGGCCTGAAACGTCGACTGTACCTCTTCCTAGAGATGCTGCCTGGCCTGCTGCGTTCACCAGCAACTTTGATGTGTGTTGCTTGAATTTCCAGCATCTGCAGAATTCCTGTTGTTTGGAAGACTACAAAGATTGGACCAGGATGGACTGTCTATTAACTTGAAATCCCATAATTGCCAAACTTTTAATTGAAGGTAATTTTGATAAAGGTAAGAGTAAGCCAATAGCTGAATGACATCCAAGGCAAGAAACTACAAATACAATGGGGCAACAAGATGGTGGCGCGATGGCAGTGCGCACGGCCACTTCGGTGAATGATATCTGTTATCTGTCAAGTAGGGGACCGTGCACGATCCTGATTTGATGGAGACCGGCATGAGAGTACGGAGGAACATGTGGAAAATTTCTGAAATGTCCGCTTTGCTGCCGCTGCTACTGTGTGGTAACCGGAATCTCCGGAGCAGAAGGCCCCGAAATCCTCGGCTTTGCCTGTTTCAGCGGCCGGGGTGAGGTCGAAAGCGTGCGGGAGGCTGTATCGGACAGGCTGGTCGGAAGCTCAAAGTTTTCAGACGGATGGACTCAGTGTTGGCTGTGGTCGGCTGCTTCCAAGGCATCGGCAAGTTGACGGTGCCTGGAGGTTTAGGGCAGGGAGTTTCTCCTTTTTGCCGCCGCTATCGGGGACTCGAGGACTTTTGAGATTTTATTTACCGTGCCCATGGTTTGTTCTTCATCAAATTATGGTATTGCTTTGCACTGCTGTAACTATATGTTATAATTATGTGGTTCTGTCAGTGTTAGTCTTTGGTCTGTCCTGTTTATTGTGATATCACTCTGGAGAAACATTGTATCATTTCTTAATGCATATATGCATTTCTAAATGACAATAAAAGAGGGCTGAGTGTTCTCATAATCTAAAGTGATAAAAAGAGAGGCAAGTCAGTCAATGCCATCTCAGCCATATGCAAATGGTATAATGGTGTGGAAAAATTTTAATGATGTCACCAGTTTGGCCAAGGTAAGAGAGACGAAAATTCATTAAGATTCTACACTAATGCTGTCAGTGTAACTTCAGTCCACCCTAGTTATGTTCACGCAGTTTAAGTGAGGAGACACTGAAATTGTAGTAACAGTTGTAGCATCGTCAGACAACCTGCTTTCACTATATCATTATCCCTTATTCCATTATCTGAGACCAAGTTTCATCCATGCCCAGCCAAAAGACTACTGCAAAGCTACACTTGAAATTTCACGACACATGCCAGTGATAATAAACCTGGTTCTGATAATATTGTTATAATGTTATATTTGCAGACTTTTTACCTAAATGATATTTCAAATTAATCAGTAACCATTATAAATATACCTCTTCTCTATAAAGATAACGTTCATCTACATTGAAAGTGTTAGAGATAAAGGAACAACAACTATAAAGTCCTTATGCACAATGGCAAAAAAAGATTGTACATCAGTTACAGTCTTCAATCATTCTAATAAATAGACTGCCCACAGTCGTTACTCAATCAGTTATGAATCATTGAAGGAAGGACCCTTAAACCATAAGAAAACTGATGTATACTTTCAAAGTTTCACAGGATCATTTCATGCCTGGTTTATCAACTCTTGCTACATCACCTTATTACTTTAAGACAACAACATGACTGGAGGATGTCAGAAGTAAAACCTGACTTATGACACAGGGAGAGGCCCAACATATCAGATCCCAGAAGAGTAATTCATTTAGTTCCATTCCACTCTTATTTCCTTGTAGCCCAGCAATTTATTCTCTCTCATATTCCGTTCCATTCTCCTTTAAGTCTTTGGTCATTTGTTTTTCTGCTTGATTACCTTCGACATTGGTGCCCTTGGGACTGAGTCCTTAGCCCTTTACTTTGGCCCCAATACACTCAACTGTGTGGCGAGATTTGGCTCCAACTCCATTCAACAAATTCACAGATGATGTCACTGTGGTGGGCTAGATCTTGAAAGATGATGAGTTGATGTACTAGAAGGAGATAGAGAGCCTAGTCACATGCTGTCAAGACACCAAGATTTCCATTAATGTCAGTGAAAGGAAACAGCTGGTCATTGGCTTTAGGAAAAGAGGCAGAGCACATACCTCTATATATCCCAACAATCTGAGAATCTAAATCTCTGTACCAAATGCTCAGCTGTGAATTCACCTAGCCTATCCTACTTCTGACCTCACTAGCAGATGGGACCAGAAGTAATTTGCAGACCATCACCTCCAAGGTCCTGTTTCTTAACTTCTTACCTAACTTCCCATACTCATTTTGCAGGACCTCATCTTTTGTTTTACCTATGTCACCTGTACCAACATGTACAACAATCTCTGACTATTCATCCTCCCCCAAAGAGCTTTCTGCAGCCATTCAGAGACACTTTTGATACTGGCACCTGGGAGACAACACACCATCCTAGCTCCTCTTCTGTGACAATAGTCTCCTGCCTGTCCCCCTTATTATCAAGTCTCTTATCACTATCGCCCTGTTTGATTGCACCCTTCTTCTCTGAGCCTCAGAGCCAGTTGCAATGCCAGAATCCTGACTACTGCTGCTAGCCACTGAAGGAATATTCTCCTCAACAATATCAAATACCTGTTAGTGAGAGAATGGCCAAAGGGAAAACCTAGACTAACTGCCTTTTCTTTCCTGGTGATCAGCATTCCATCTGAATCCTGTACCTTGGGTGTGATCCCCTGAGTAAAAGTCTAATCTATGGGGTTCTCAGACTCCTAGGATGATCTTTGCTAAACAGGTCTGTTCGGAGCTGCAGATGGGTGCATTTCCCAAAGATATAGCTATCAGAGACACTATGAAGTTCCCTGACTTCCCAGATCTTGCTGGAGGAGCATTCCACTGCCCTAACTATCATCCTGCCTACTCTGAATAAAGTACTGAGGATGAACAGCAAAATCAAAAATTTACCTGTCCTCACCACAGCATCTTAAACTAAGGTCTCAACCCCCCAATCTCGTGATTTCTGCCCCAAAAGACCACTTCACTTAAGCTTACCTCCTTTTTATTGGAGACCTGTCTTTTCAAAGTTCCTGGTCTCACTCGGAGCATTTGAGTCATTTATTCAGCCTCTTCACATTGAAACCACTTGAGCCAAAACCTTCCCACTCCTACACTGGCCCACTTTCACAATAGCCACTCCCAAAATGGCCAGCCAACTTGCCCCAACCATGCATAAGTAAAGGGGCAATAAAAAAACTTATTTGCAGCAGCCTCATAGGCATAAAAGCAGCTTTCATAAGAAAAATATAATTAAACAAATTATACATAATGTTTACAAGAAAAAAAACACAAATACAATACAAGTCAATTTTAGTGCAAAGTAATCATAGTGTTGCTAAACCATGGCCATCTTAATACAAAAGCTAGGAAAGTATTAGCATTATTTGAGTTCCAAAGTTCTGCCACCTTGTGGATGAAGACATTTCTTCTCATCTCTGATTGGGATTTCTGAGATTGGGGCTCCAGACACTCCAACCTGCAGGAACATTAATTCTGGATTTATCTTATTAAGCCACCTCAGAATTTTATACATTTCAATGAGATTGCCTTTCAGTCTCAGTCTGTTTAATCTCATCCACTAACCATATTTCAACTTGATAAATCTGCAATCTCTTAACTATTTCATTAGTGAGACCAGAGATATACACAATATTCCAGAAATAGACTATACAGTTAGAGCAAGAGATCCCTACTCTTGCAGTCAACTTCTCTTGTAATAAAGAGCAACGTACTACTTGCCTACAGTACTGTGTAAAAGTCTTAGGCACATATATATAGTTAGGATGCCTAGTACTGTATTTGTCAACATGGAGCAGAGAATGAGTCTGTAAATCTAGCAGGAGCAAAGAACGGTGAGAGTGGAGTGCCATGGGAGGGGTGGCGAATAGGTGGCAGAGTTGGAGTGCTGGGGCAGGGATAGCACGAGTCTAGACACACCTAGCCCTGAGACACCAAGGTCATCTGATTCCAAACAATTGGCTTGTTGATAATTACAGAATGTCTCTAGTGCTTCCTGCTCCCTCCCCTCTCTCTTCCCCTTTTCTCAATCATGATTCCCCTGTCCCTGTCCCCTTGCTACTCTCAGTCCATAATAGAGATCCATATCAAATCAGGTTTATCATCACTTACATCTGTCATGAAATTTATTTTTTAAGGCAGCATCAATACATAAAATCACTACAGTACTGTGCAAAAGTCTTAGGAACCCTAACTATAGACATGTGCCTAAGACTTTTGCACAGTACATATTTGCTTACTGAACATGAATACAATCTATGTGTAGTGATAACAACAGGAATTCTGCAGATGCTGGAAATACAAGCAACACACATCAAAGTTGCTGGTGAACGCATACTTATCCGTGTAAGCGGAACAAGTGCTACACATGCCCTTACACTTCCTCCCTTACCACCATTCAGGGCCCCAAATAGTCCTTCCAGGTGAGGCAACACTTCACCTGTGAGTCGACTGAGGTGATATACTGCGTCCGGCGCTCCCGATGTGGCCTTTTATATATTGGCGAGACCCAACGCAGACTGGGAGACCGCTTTGCTGAACATCTACGCTCTGTCCGCCAGAGAAAGCAGGATCTCCCAGTGGCCACACATTTTAATTCCACATCCCGTTCCCATTCTGACATGTCTATCCACGGCCTCCTCTACTGTAAAGATGAAGCCACACTCAGGTTGGAGGAACAACACCTTATATTCCGTCTGGGTAGCCTCCAACCTGATGGCATGAACATCGACTTCTCTAACTTCCGCTAGGCCCCACCTCCCCCTCGTACCCCATCTGTTACTTATTTTTATGCACACATTCTTTCTCTCACTCTCCTTTTTCTCCCTCTGTCCCTCTGAATATACCTCTTGCCCATTCTCTGGGTTCCCCCCCCTTGTCTTTCTTCCCGGACCTCCTGTCCCATGATCCTCTTGTATCCCCTTTTGCCTATCACCTGTCCAGCTCTTGGCTCTATCCCTTCCCCTCCCGTCTTCTCCTATCATTTTGGATCTCCCCCTCCCCCTCCAACTTTCAAATCCCTTACTCACTCTTCCTTCAGTTAGTCCTGACGAAGGGTCTCGGCCTGAAACGTCGACTGCACCTCTTCCTACAGATGCTGCTTGGCCTGCTGCGTTCACCAGCAACTTTGATCTATGTGTAGGTGATATCCAGCTATCTCTGAGCACCAACTCCCTTAACTCTCTCATCACTGAAAACTTACCCTGTCTTTCAACTTTTTCTGCCAAAGTGGGCTGTCTCACATTTTTCCACATTATATACCATTTGTGATGCCATACATAACCCATTCACAAACCGTTCAATATCTGCTAGAGCCTCACGGCATCATTCTCTTAGTCCACACTGCCACCTAGCTTTTGTTCAGGGATGTCATCTGAGTAGCTGAGGCAACAAAATGCCCTCACATTGAGCAAGAGATGGAAGGAATTAATGTTTAGGATAAGCTACCACCAAGGAGGTTTCTTGTCTTGGTTGTTGGGCTGAACTCATCAAAACTATTGAAGAGTTTGCCATTAATCTCCTGGCGTGTGCATTGTTGATAGTACTTTAGGGGGAGTCACTTGCTACTAGTGATACTGCATTTATATAGCTGGTCCCCCAGAATGTTGATGATGGGGTCTCAGTGATGGCAACATCAAAAGTGTTTGTTAGACCATTTTTTTTGTTGAAGGTTATCATTGCCTTATGTTGGTGTGACGGGAATTTCATTTACCACTTGGCACCCCTTTGCTGAATAATGTCTAGATCTTACTGTGTACATTTCTGAGGATTTGCAAATACAATCAAATATTTTGTGACTATCATCTCCACGTTTAAATGAAGGAAAGAAATTAATTAATGGTCCAGCTGAAAATTGGTCAGGCTGTTGACATTATCCTGAGGAACTCCTGTAATGTTTCTCTTTGATTAGAATGATTTAACTCCAAGGATCACCACTATCTCAAGTAACAAACAAAATGCTGGAGGAGCTCAGCAGGCCAGGCAGCATTTATGGACAAGAGTATACAGTTGACATTGCAGGCCAACACCCTTCATCAGGACTGGGAAAAAAATGAGAGTTCAAAGTAAAAAGGTGGGGGAGGAGGAGGAAGAAATACAAGATAGTAGTTGACAGGTGAAACTAGGGAGGGGAGAGAGGTCAAGTAAAGAGCTGGGAAGTTGATTGGTGAAAGAGATAAAGGGCTGGAGAAGGGGGAATCTGATAGGACAGGGTAGAAGACTGTGGAAGAAAGGGCAGGGGGAGAAGCACAAGAGGGAAGTGATGGGTAGGTGAGGAGATAAGGTGAGAGAAAGAAACGGGAATGGGAAATGGTGAAGGGTGGTGGCAATTACTGGAAGTTCAAGGAATTAATGTTCATGCCATCAGGTTGGAGGCCACTCAGACAGAATACAAGCTGTTGCTCCTCCCACCTGAGTGCGGCCTATTTGCGGCAGTAGAGGAGGCCATGGATTGCCATGTCAGAATGGGAATGGGAAGTAGGATTGAAAAGGGTGGCCATCAGGAGATCCCGCTTTTCCAGCGGATGGAGCGTAGGGGCTCAGCAAATCGGCCTCCCAATCTATGACGGGTCTCACCAATATACATGAGCCTACACTGGGAGCACTGGATACAGTAGATGACCCCAACAGATTCACAGGTGAAGTGTCACCTCACTTGGAAGGACTGTTTGGGGCCCTGAAAAGTAGTGAAGGAGGAGGTATAGGGGCAGCTGTGATACTTGTTCCTCTTGCAAGGATAAGTACTAGGAGGGAGATCAATGGGGAGGAACAAATGGAGAAGGGAATCATGTTAGGGAGCGATCCCTGTGGAAAGCAGAAAGTAGGGGTTGTAGGGATATGTGCTTGGTGGTGGAATCCTAATGGATATCGTGGAAGTTGCAGAGAATTATGTGCAGGACGCGGAGGTTAGTGGGGTGGAAGGTGAGGACAAGAAGAACCCTATCCCTAGAGGGGTGGTGGGAGGATGGGGTGAGGGCAGACATGTGTGAAATGGAAGAGATGTGGGTGAGTGAGGGCAGTGTTGATAGTGGAGGGAGGAAAGCCCCTTTCTTTGAAAAAGGAAGACATCTTATCAGCTCTGGAATGAAAAGCCTCATCCTGGGAGCAGATGCGGTGGAGATGAAGGAACTGAGAGAAGGGTGTGGCATTTTTACAAGTGATAGGGTGGGAAGAGGTATAGTCCAGGTAACTGTGGGAATCAGTAGATTTATAAAAGATATCAGTAGATAAATTGTCTTCAGAGATAGAGACAGAGAGATTGAGAAAGGGGAAGATGGTGTCAGAAATGGACCCGGTAAATTTGAGGGCAGGTTGGAAATTGGAGGCAAAGTTGATGAAGTTGACAAGCTCAGCATGGGTGCAGGAAGCAGCACCAATGCAATCATCGATATAGCATGGGAAAAGTTGGATAGTGATACCGGTGGAGGCTTACAACATAGACTGCTCCACGTAGCCGACAAAATGGCAGGCATAGCTGGGACCCATGCGAGTGCCCATGGCTACACCTTTGGTTTGAAGGAAGTGGGAATAGCCAAAGGAGAGATCACTGAGAGTGAGGACCAGTTCCACCAGACAGAGGAGAGTGATGGTGGAGGGGACCAGGTTGGGTCTGTTGTCTAGAAAGAAGAGGAGAATTTTTAGGCCCTCTTGCTGGGGCATGAAGGTGTGTAGGGACTGAATATTCATGGTGAAAATGAGGTGAAACTGCACACCTGGAATATTTGCGCAGTTTTGGTCCCCTAATCTGAGGAAAGACATCCTTGCCATAGAGGGAGTACAAAGAAGGTTCACCAGATTGATTCCTGGGATGGCAGGACTTCCATATGATGAAAGTCTGGTTCGACTAGGCCTATACTCGTTGGAATTTAGAAGATTGAGGGGGGATCTTATTGAAACATATAAAATCCTAAAGGGATTGGACAGGTTAGATGCAGGAAGATTGTTCCCGTTGTTGGGGAGGTCCAGAACGAGGGGTCGCAGTTTGAGGATAAAGGGGAAGCCTTTTAGGACTGAGATTAGGAAAAACTTCTTCACACAGAGAGTGGTGAATCTGTGGAATTCTCTGCCACAGGAAACAGTTGAAGCCAGTTCATTGGCTATATTTAAGAGGGAGTTAGATATGGCCCTTGTGGCTAAAGGGATCAGGGGGTATGGAGGGAAGGCTGGTACAGGGTTCTGAGTTGGATGATCAGCCATGATCATACTGAATGGCGGTGCAGGCTCGAAGGGCCGAATGGCCTACTCCTGCACCTATTTTCTATGTTTCTATGATCGGGACCAAGGAACTTGAAGTCATTGAAAAGATCAGGAGCATGTGAAATGTCATGGATATCGGTAGGAATAGGCTAAACTGGGGCGATAAAACAGAGTCAAGGTATGCAGATATAAGTCCGGTAGGGCAGGAACAAACAGAAGCAATGGTCCACTTGGCCAGGAAGATTTGTGGATCTTGGGCAGGGGGTAGAAACAGGAGGGTTGGGGAAAGGGAACTGTAAGGTTGGTGGCAGCAGATGAGAGAACCCCAGAGTTAATAAAGTCAGTGATGGTATGGGTGACAATGGCCTGGTGCTCCTTTGTGGGGTCCTGTTCGAGGGGTAAATAAGAGGAGGTGTTTGAGAGTTATTGCCGGGCCTCAGCAAGGTAGAAGTCAGCCCACCAGACTACTACATCACCCCCTTATCTGTGGGTTTGATGGTGAGATTAGGATTAGTACGGGGAGAGTGGAGAGCAGTGCCTTCGGAAGTGGTGAGGTTAGACTTGGAGAGAGGAGTGGTAAAGTCGAGACAGTTGATGTCTCATCGGCAGTTAGCAATGAAAAGATCCAGAGCAGGCAGAAGACAGGGTGTCCAGGAAAAGGAGGATTGAAGATGGGAGAGGGTGTCATTGGTGAGGGCTCTAGAGTCCTTGTCAAAGAAGTAGGCATGGAGATGGAAGTGGCAGAAGAAGAGCTCAGTGTCTTGGCGGGTGCAGAACTCACTAAGTGAGGGCACAGGGGGACAAAGGTGAGGCCTTTACTGAGGACAGGATGTTCTGCCTCAGAGAGGGGAAGGTCAGAGGGAATAGTGAAGACCTGGCACGGATCAGAGGTGGGGGGAGGGGGTTGGTACAGACTGAGGAGAGGGGAGGATTGGGGTTTTCAGGGAAGGTGGGATGGGAGGAAGATGGAGTCTCCGAGGACCCGAGAGCTGACAGTGCGACCTGAGAGAGACAAGGATAGCAGAGTGGTGGTGGGGGAAGGGATACGGGGTTCCAGCTGCAGCAAGTAAATTCCCAGCCCAGAGATGCCGTTGGTCAAGGACCAGGCTAGAATCAGAGTTGGAGGTTGTGCAATAGGCACACTGAAGATGTCCAGGATTGCTGGAACCCCCGTTGATGGTGATGGAGTCCAGGTTTGGGATCGTTGAAACTATCAAGATTAGCAGCAGGGATTCTGATCTTGGGATGTCTGTCCAATCACAACATGAGAAAATCTGCAGAAGCTGGAAATCCAAGTAACACACACACAAAATACTGGAGGAATTTAGCACGCCAGACAGCACCTATGGAAAAGATTTCAGTCGGCATTTCGGGCCACGTCTTGATGAAGAATCTTGGCCCAAATCATCGCCTGTACTCTTTTCCATAGATGCTGCCTGGCCTGCTGAGTTCCTCCAGTATTTTGTGTTTGTTGGGGATCTGTGGCTGCCGAAGTTAGAGACGGCAGGTTCTGTAGTCTGTAGAAGTGGCTAGGTATGACTCCAAATTTCCCTTGTTGAGTACTGATGGCAGTTTTATGAAGGAGTCTTGAAATCACAGTTGTCAAATAGCACCTTGATGTTCCCTCACCTTGTTAAAAGGAAACTTGAAGCACTTCTTCATCTGAGCATGAAAAATACAATACAAACTTTCAAAGAACTGGTCACATCATAGAATCAATAAACGGGTATGGCACCAGGAGGCAGCCTTCATTCCATGCTAGCTCACTAACAGAGCAAGTCACTATTCCCCGAGCCTCGGCTTCTATTCCATAATCTGGAAAAATTATCTATGCCTTATATTTATCCAGTTCCCTCTTGAAGGTCACAATGGAATCTACCTCCGCCACATTTTCAGGCAGCTCTTTCCTGATTCCAACCACAATATGCACAAAAAAAAGTTTCTTTTGGTGTCACCTTTAATTTTCTTCATTTTTATTCTATACCTGTGACCTCTTGTTGTCAACCCTACCCCCCCATCATCAATGGAAACAGCCTGAAGCTATCTATTCTGTCCAAACTCCTCATCATTTCATCTTCATCTTCTTATCTAAAGGAATTAGTCCTAACCTCTAATCTACCCTTGCAAGTGTACTCCTTCTCATGCCAGAAGCCATCTTAATTTTGTTCTGGATCCACTCTAATGCCTTCACATTCCTGATTATAATGAGGGGCAACTAGAATGAACATAATACTTCAGTTTAAGGTGGACCAGTTTAATTTCAAGGTCCATTGTCTTTTTTGGAAATCTTTACATGTGAAAATTGGCTGCCACATTTGCCATATTATGAAAGTTACTAAACCCTAAAAGTACTCAGATGGTTGGTTGTAAAAAGTTTTTGGAAATCTTCAGATAAGAAACAATGATGGTTAGATGGGATTCTTTTATTAATATTAGCTACAGTGAGAAAATATTTATCTTGAGTATAAGGATGATAGCCAGAATTATCTGAAGAATATAACTTATTCTAATATACCAGGTGGTGATGGCATAGAAAAATTCACAAGCTTACTCCATAGCAGCACCCACAGGCTACAGTTTGTAATTTTGTTGCCACAATTGCCAGAAAAATCAAAAATAAATTATTGAGAAGTAATTTACAGTTGAACATACTGAGATGGACTCTTGCATCAAAAATTATAACAACAAATTAAGTTTATGGAAAGGTAATTTGCAACTTATGTTGAAAAGGGAAAAAACTATGCAAAATTATTAATAATCACTCAGTTATTAGATTTGGTTATATGAAATGCATTTGGTAACATCTGCAAATAATAGACTATATTTTAAACCATATGTTTAATAACATTTAAGAAGGATTTAGAAATTGACTGTGCAAATGTAAGAAACAGAATTTTGTTTTGTTCTCTGTAGATATTGCCTGACTTACTCAGTATTTCCAGCAATTTCTATTTTTAATATAAAGGTGTTACAAGAAAGATTTTAGAATTGTCAAGTATTGGGCACGTGGCCAAGTGGTTAAGGCATTCGTCTAGTGATCAGAAGGTCGCTAGTTTGAGCCTCAGCTGTGGCAGCGTGTTTGTGTCCTTGAGCAAGGCACTTAACCACACATTGCTCTAGTGTCTGTACGAGGAGTGGCGCCCCACACAGACTTCCAATCTGTGCCTTGTAAGGTATGAAAATGCCCAACGCAGGCCTCTCATGGTCTGAGTTGACGTTCCCCCCGAAGTATATAACAATAAGGACAATGTATTATGTGCAGAGCATCATGCAGGTCTGGTGATCCAGCACATTTCTGTAGTAATACACGATGGCCAAAAATGATTAGTATCCTGTAAAATCAAATATACTTTCATGGGAAAGAAAAGAAAATCATAAGGGAATTGTCATGGTGCTCCTCTCACATATTATACTTCTCGTATATTGTAACTATTGATAGAGGTCTGGAGTGGCAAAGGGAATAAAGAAAATTGCTTCAAAGAAAAGCTCTAAAATACTCTATTCGATGTTCAGATTTATGATATGGAATTATCAGTTTTGAGGGAAACAAAAGAGAAAACAGAAGAAATTTGCAAAGTCTAGGAGACAAAAAGCAGTGTTAACATTTCAGGTTTTATGTATGGTAATAATATACGATTCTAGTTACAGCCCATCTCTAATGACTACTAATGTTAGTTGTGAGATTAAACTTCCACATTAGTTGGTAGATATTTATCATGAATAACGATAACTCATCACCTGAAACTCCTTGCTAGTGAACAAGTACTTTGCGTCTTTGTTAAAAATTCAACAACTCCAAATGTACAAGCAAGGTTGATTCTGTATTTTACCAGATAAAGTTATTATTTGAAAAAGTACTTCTCATAATCCACCATGTGACAAATTGATTTTTGTTTATCTTTAACTTAGTCAAAAATTAATTTAGTGAAAAATGTTGGACAGTAATTCTGTTTATATGTTCTTATAGAGAGGGATATTTGAAAAAACTTAGAAAATAGTCTGTAAAATTCACAGACTGCATCATTTTAATAGTACTATTTTAATGGGGTTTTTAAATTCAGCCTGTAGTTTTCAATTTTATTATTACTCCAATACAGAGGAAAATTGTTCAACAAGACACCAAATCACCATTCAATTCTTATGCTTAGTTATGTGAGCTTACATTTTATTCTGCTGAAATGGAAAAGGGAGACTAATTTTGTCTGCATTAATAAAATGACTGCACAATATTGTGACACTCAGGAGGGGCATGTCCTGCCCCTGCATTTCTAATGACCAGTACTGTTTATTGTTCTTGTGTTAAAATGCTTTTGTGGGATTATGGTGGGAAGTTCCAGTTTGTTTATTGTTACATTTTAGCTTGGGTTATACAGTTATTTGCTTGTTTTTGTGGGTCACCCTAACTGTAACCGGGGTGTGTGATGGTACCTCCCTCGTCTATATGAGACTGGTTGGGTTCACTATACGGGTCACGGTGCCCAGTCTGTTTTGCATTTATCACAATAAAATGGTTGTTGAGTTAACGAGCTTCCTTGTCTGTCATTATAGACCAAATGCTCACCACAGTATTAATAATATTTCATGTGTTTTCCAAGAAAAAGTTGGTTTTCTGAAATGATTTGGATTCTTGTAACTGGTTTTAATTTTACATTTGACTGCTGTAGTATGAATACCACTTTGAAAGTTTCTTTAATTATTCAGTGACACATTGATAGTCTATTTTCATTTCCTCCAAATGTTCCTCTAGCGTAGTAATTCAAACCACCAGTTTTAATTTGAGGCAAGTGTCTTCTGAAAGAACAATATGAGAGGAAAAAGTTTGGACCATATGATTTCCACATGCATTCCTGATATTATACAATGTGTTTTAGGATGGGGTCAAGTATGGCCTTCATAATACTATTCAAAAATAATTCAATCAGCTTCTTACCCAGACAAGCAACACACATCAAAATTGCTGGTGAACGCAGCAGGCCAAGCAGCATCTCTAGGAAGAGGTACAGTCGACGTTTCGGGCCGAGACCCTTCATCAGGACTAACTGAAGGAAGAGCTAGTAAGAGATTTGAAAGTGGGAGGGGGAGGGGGGATCCAAAATGATAGGAGAAGACAGGAGGGGGAGGGATGGAGCCAAGAGCTGGACAGGTGATTGGCAAAAGGAATATGAGAGGATCATGGGACAGGAGGCCCAGGGAGAAGGAAAAGGGGGAAGGGGAAAAAAACCCAGAGGATGGGCAAGGGGTATAGTCAGAGGGACAGAGGGAGAAAGAGAGAGAGAGAAAGAATGTGTGTATATAAATAAATAATGGATGTGTGTATATAAATAAATAACGGGAGGGGGAGGTGGGGCATTAGCAGAAGTCAATGTTCATGCCATCAGGTTGGAGGCTATCCAGACGGAATATAAGGTGTTGTTCCTCCAACCTGAGTGTGGCTTCATCTCTACAGTAGTAGAGGCCGTGGATAGACATATCAGAATGGGAATAGGATGTGGAATTAAAATGTGTGGCCACTGGGAGATCCTGCTTTCTCTGGCGGACAGAGCGTAGTTGTTCAGCAAAATGACCTCCCAGTCTGCGTCGGGTCTCACCAATATATAGAAGGCCACATCGGGAGCACCGGACGCAGTATATCACCCCAGCCGACTCACAGGTGAAGTGTCGCCTCACCTGAAAGGACTGTCTGGGGCCCTGAATGGTGGTAAGGGAGAAAGTGTAAGGGCATGTATAGCACTTGTTCCGCTTACAAGGATAAGTGCCAGGAGGGAGATCAGTGGGGAGGGATGGGGGGGACGAATGGACAAGGGAGTTGCGTAGGGAGCGATCCCTGCGGAAAGCGGGGGGGGGGGAGGGAAAGATGTGCTTAGTGGTGGGATCCCGTTGGAGGTGGCGGAAGTTACGGAGAATAATATGTTGGACCCGGAGGCTAGTGGGGTGATAGGTGAGGACCAGGGGAACCCTATTCCTAGTGGGGTGACGGGAGGATGGAGTGAGAGCAGATGTGCGTGAAATGGGGGAGATGTGTTTGAGAGCAGAGTTGATGGTGGAGGAAGGGAAGCCCCTTTCTTTAAAAAAGGAGGACATCTCCCTCGTCCTGGAATGAAAAGCCTCATCCTGAGAGCAGATGTGGTGGAGACGGAGGAATTGCGAGAAGGGGATGGCATTTTTGCAAGAGACAGGGTGAGAAGAGGAATAGTCCAGATAGCTGTGAGAGTCAGTAGGCTTATAATAGACATCAGTAGATAAGCTGTCTCCAGAGATAGAGACAGAAAGATCTAGAAAGGGGAGGGAGGTGTCGGAAATGGACCAGGTAAACTTGAGGGCAGGGTGAAAGTTGGAGGCAAAGTTAATGAAGTCAACGAGCTCAGCATGCGTGCAGGAAGCAGCGCCAATGCAGTCGTTGATGTAGCGAAGGAAAAGTGGGGGACGGATACCAGAATAGGTTTGGAACATAGATTGTTCCACAAAACCAACAAAAAGACAGGCATAGCTAGGACCCATACGAGTGCCCATAGCTACACCTTTAGTTTGGAGGAAGTGGGAGGAGCCAAAGGAGAAATTATTAAGAGTAAGGACTAATTCCGCTAGATGGAGCAGAGTGGTGGTAGAGGGGAACTGATTAGGTCTGGAATCCAAAAAGAAGCAGAGAGCTTTGAGACCTTCCTGATGGGGGATGGAAGTATATAGGGACTGGATGTCCATGGTGAAAATAAAGCGATGGGGGCCAGGGAACTTAAAATCATCGAAAAGTTTAAGAGCGTGAGAAGTGTCATGAGCATAGGTAGGAAGGGATTGAACAAGGGGGGATAAAACCATGTCGAGGTATGCAGAAACGAGTTCGGTGGGGCAGGAGCAAGCTGAGACAATAGGTCTGCCAGGACAGGCAGGTTTGTGGATCTTGGGTAGGAGGTAGAAACGGGAAGTGCGAGGTGTGGGAACTATAACGTTGGTAGCAGTGGATGGGAGATCCCCTGAGCGGATAAAGTCGGTGATGGTGTGGGAGACAATGGCCTGGTGCTCCTTAGTGGGGTCACGATGGAGGGGTAAATAAGAGGAGGTATCCGCAAGTTGTCGCTGTGCCTCGGCAAGGTGAGGATGGGCAAGGGGTATAGTCAGAGGGACAGAGGGAGAAAAAGGAGAGAGAGAGAAAGAATGTGTGTATATAAATAAATAATGGATGGGGTACGAGGGGGAGGTGGGGCATTAGCAGAAGTTAGAGGTCAATGTTCATGCCATCAGGTTGGAGGCTATCCAGACAGAATATAAGGTGTTGTTCCTCCAACCTGAGTGTGGCTTCATCTTTACAGTAGAGGAGGCCATGGATAGACATATCAGAGTGGGAATAGAATGTGGAATTAAAATGTGTGGCCAATCACCTGTCCAGCTCTAGGCTCCATCCCTCCCCCTCCTGTCTTCTCCTATCATTTTGAATCTCCCCCTCCCCTTCCCACTTATAAATCTCTTACTAGCTCTTCCTTTAGTTAGTCCTGACGAAGGGTCTCGGCCCGAAATGTCGACTGTACCTCTTCCTAGAGATGCTGCCTGGCCTGCTGCATTCACCAGCAACTTTGATGTGTGTTGCTTGAATTTCCAGCATCTGCAGAATTCCTCATGTTTACGTGGGGAAATACAAGTTGAGTTTTGGAAGAGATTTTGGAACACTACTACTTTTGCCAAGGTGAAAAAATATAAGAGCTCTTGTCGATCATTGGAAATTATAAGGCCCTCAGGAATATTAACCATTTTAGTCTAAGACTATCTAAGAGTGGCTACAGTTACCTGAATGGTTCAATTCAATCTGCTCATAGTTGCTGTAGGTGGAATAATATCGCCTCAAACAAAAACAGAAATGTTTGAAGAAGTCAGACAATCAATAGGCATCTGTGGAAAGAGACCCTTCATACTGAAGATCATTAGAAGAACTAAGAAAAAAAATGAAAACAAGTTAGCCATAGTAACAGAGAAGCTGGGGTGGGCAACGGGTGGAAAAAGGGAATCTCAGTAATTGGCTGAAATGATAGACAGCCATTGTTAAAATCAGTGAAAGAAATGGATTGCACAATGGTTAGTTAAACAGAACAGAAAGAAAGAGCAGGTAATCTAAAATTTTAGATCTTAATGGTTGTTTAAGGGGCTGGTTATCATCTTCAGGAAATACAGTACATGCCCCTGTCTGTATCAATGATGCTGAGTTGGAGATAGTTGAGAGCTTCACATTCTGAGGCACAAATATCATCAACAATTTGTCCTGGTATAAATATGACCAACAATTTGTCCTATTCAACATACTGGTGATAAAACCAAGAAAAATATTGAGACCCTGGTTAAGAAGAAGAAGGAGGTACATAGCAGGTATAGACAGAAAAGAGAAAATGAGCTACTTGAAAAATTTAAGAAATGCGAGGGAGCACTTAAGAAGGAAATCGGGGGGGGGGCTAAAAGAAGTTACGAAGTTGTTCTAGTAGACAAGTTGAAGGAGAATCCCAAGGGTTTCTACAGATACGTTAAGAGTAAAAGGATAGCAAGGTACAAAGTTGGTCCTCTGGAAGGCCAAAGAGGTCATCTAAGCATGGAACCAAAAAAGATAGGGGAAATCTTAAATGGATTTTTTGCATCTTTATTTTCTTGAGAGATAGATACAAGAGCCTAGAGAAGTGAGGCAAAGCAGCAGCAAGATCATGGACCATACACAGATTACAGAAGCGATCTTGAGGCAAATTAGGGTGGATAACTTCCCATGGCCTGACAAAGTGTTCCCTCAAACCCTGTGGGAAGCTAGTGCAGAAATTGCAGGGGCCCCAGCAGAGATACTTAAAATGGTGAGGTGCCAGAGGATTGGAGGATAGCTGAAGTTGTTCTATGGTTTAAGAAAGGTTCTCAGAATAAATTGGGAAATTATAGGCTGGTGAGCCTGACATCAGTAGTAGGAAAGTTATTGGAAGATATTCTAAGGAAATGGATATACAAGTACAGTGGACTCTAGTTAGTTGGGACACATTGGGACTAGTACATTTTGGCCAAATTAAGCAGCTGTCTTAATTAGCTGGTTTCGTGGAAATACTTAAAAAAGGTATAGGAAGAGGAAGTACTGGCGCTTTTAAGGAATATAAAATAGATAGATAGATAGATAGATATACTTTATTAATCCCGAGGGAAATTTGGTTTTGTTACAGCTGCACCAACCGAGAATAGAGTGTAAATATAGCAATACAATAAACCCCAACCATCAAACAACAAACAAACAACCATCAAACAAATAAACAAAAGTGGATAAGTCTCCGGGTACGGACAAGATATTCCCTAGGAACTTGAGGGAAGTTAGTGTGGAAGTAGCAGGGGCTCTGACAGAAATATTTCAAATGTCATTAGAAACGGGGATGGTGCTGGAGGACTGGCGTATCGCTCATGTGGTTCCATTGTTTTAAAAGGGTTATAAGAGTAAACCTGGCAATCATCGGCCTGTGAGTTTGACGTCAGTGGTGGGTAAATTGATGGAAAGTAATCTTAGAGATGATATATATAATTATCTGGATAGACAGGGTCTGATTAGGAACAGTCAACATGGATTTGTGCGTGGAAGGTCATGTTTGACAAATCTTATTGAATTTTTTGATTTTTTAGGTTACTAAGAAAGTTGACGAGGGTAAAGCGATGGATGTTGTCTGTATGGACTTCAGTAAGGCCTTTGACAAGGTTCCACACGGAAGGTTAGTGAGGAAGGTTCAATCATTAGGCATTAATAGCTGACAGCGATGCAGGTGGATGCTTTCCTGGTGTCATGGATTCTTGATTACCTGACTGGCAGACCACAGTACGTGTGCTTGCAACACTGTGTGTCCGACAGAGTGATCAGCAGCACTGGGGCTCCGCAGGGGACTGTCTTGTCTCCCTTTCTCTTCACCATTTACACTTTGGACTTCAACTATTGCACAGAGTCTTGTCATCTTCAGAAGTTTTCGGATGACTCTGCCATAGTTGGATGCATCAGCAAGGGAGATGAGGCTGAGTACAGGACTACGGTAGGAAACTTTGTCACATGGTGTGAGCAGAATTATCTGCAGCTTAATGTGGAAAAGACTAAGGAGCTGGTGGTAGACCTGAGGAGAGCTAAGGCACCGCTGACCCCTGTTTCCATCCAGGGGGTCAGTGTGGACATGGTGGAGGATTACAAATACCTGAGGATACGAATTGACAATAAACTGGACTGGTCAAAGAATACTGAGGCTGTCTACAAGAAGGGTCAGAGCCGTCTCTATTTCCTGAGGAGACTGAGGTCCTTTAACATCTGCCGGACGATGCTGAGGATGTTCTACGAGTCTGTGGTGGCCATTGCGATCATATTTGCTGTTGTGTGCTGGGGCAGCAGACTGAGGGTAGCAGACACCAACAGAATCAACAAACTCATTCATAAGGCCAGTGATGTTGAGGGGATGGAACTGGACTCTCTGACGGTGGTGTCTGAAAAGAGGATGCTGTCCAAGTTGCATGCCATCTTGGACAATGTCTCCCATCCACTACATAATGTACTGGTTAGGCACAGGAGTACATTCAGCCAGAGACTCATTCCACCGAGATGCAACACAGAGCGTCATAGGAAGTCATTCCTGCCTGTGGCCATCAAACTTTACAACTCCTCCCTTGGAGGGTCAGAGGCAATACGCTGGTCTTGGACTTATTTCCTGGCAGAATTTACATATTACTATTTAATTATTTATGGTTTTATTACTATTTAATTATTTATGGTGCAACTGTAATGAAAACCAATTTCCCTCGGGATCAATAAAGTATGACTATGACTGTGACTAATATCAAAGTAGTAAAATGGATTCAGCAGTGGCTGGATGGGAGATGCCAGAGAGTAGTGGTGGATAACTGTGTGTCAGATTGGAGGACGGTGTGTAGCGGTGTGCCTCAGGGATCTGTACTGGGTCTAATGTTGTTTGTCATATATATTACTGATCTGGATGATGGGGTGGTAAATTGGATTAGTAAGTATGCAGATGATACTAAGATAGGTGGCGTTGTGGATGATGAAGTAGGTTTTCAAAGCTGGCAGAGAGATTTAGGACAGTTAGACGAATGGGCTGAAAGATGGCAGATGGAGTTTAATGCTGAAAAATGTGAGGTGCTACATTTTGATAGGGCTAATCAAAATAGGACATACGTGGTAAATGGTAGGGCTCTGAAGAATGCTGTAGAACAGAAGGATCTAGGAATAATGGTGCATAGTTCCCTGAAGGTGGAATCTCATGTGGATAGGGTGGTGAAGAAAGCTTTCGGTATGCTGGCCTTTATTAATCAGAGCATTGAGTATAGGAGTTGGGATGTAATGTTGAAATTGTATGGGGCATTGGTAAGGCCAAATTTGGAGTATTGTCACTGAATTATAGGAAAGATGTCAATAAAATTGAGAGAGTACAGAGGAGGTTTATTAAAATGTTGCCTGGGTTTCATCTCCTAAGTTACAGAGAAAGGTTGAAAAGGTGCAGATAGGAGGTTCTGTGGTCGTGACAGAGAATCCAGGATGGTTTGTTACCTCCCAGGTGCCAGGGTCAAGGATGTCTCTGATCGCTTGCATGACATTCTGAAGTGGGAGGGTGACCAGCCAGATGTTGTGGTGCACATCGGTACCAATGACATAGCAAGGAAGAGTGAGGAGGTCCTGGAGAGTGAGTATAGAGAGCTTGGTAGGAAGTTGAAAAGCAGGACCTCAAGGGTGGTAATCTCAGGATTGCTACCTGTGCTGGGTGCCAGTGAGGGTACCAATAGGATGCTTTGGAGGATGAACAAGTGGCTGAGGAACTCGTGTAGGGGGCAGGGTTTCAGATTTCAGGATCATTGGGACCTCTTCTGGGGCAGGTGGGACCTGTACAAAAGAGACGGGTTACACTTGAACTACAGGGGGACCAATATCCTTTCAGGGAGGTTTGTTAGTGCTATTGGGGAGACTTTAAACTAGATTTGCAGGGGGATGGGAACCAGAGTGCCAGAGCTGACAGTGTGGCTGGGGTGAAAATAAATGATGTTAAAAGTTCAAGCAAATCCGCTAACAGAAAGGTTGTGAGTGGTGGTAAAAATCTTCTGAGGTGTATATATTTCAATGCTAGGAGTATTGCGGGGAAGGCGGATGAGTTCAGAGCGTGGATTGACACATGGAATTATGACGTTATAGCAATTAGTGAAACTTGGCTACAGGAGGGGCAGGACTGGCAGCTTAATATTCCAGGGTTCCGATGTTTCAGATGTGATCGAGGCAGAGGAATGAAAAGTGGGGGAGTAGCATTGCTTGTTAGGGAAAATATTACAGCAGTGCTCAGGCAGGACAGATTAGAGGGCTTGTCTACTGAGTCCTTATGGGTGGAGCTGAGAAACAGGAAAGGTATGGCCACATTAGTGGGATTGTATTACAGACCACCCAATACTCAACAAAACTTGGAAGAGCAAATCTGCAGAGAGATAGCAGGCAACTGCAGGAAACATAAAGTTGTGGTGGTAGGGGATTTTAATTTTCCATATATTGATTGGGACTCCCATACTGTTAGGGGTCTAGATGGTTGAGAGTTTGTAAAATGTGTTCAGGAAAGTTTTCTAAATCAATATATAGAGGGACCAACTAGAGGGGATGCAATATTGGATCTCCTTTTAGGAAACGAGTTAGGACAAGTGACAGACGTCTGTGTAGGGGAGCACTTTGGTTCCAGTGATCATAACACCGTTAGTTTCAACTTGATCATGGACAAGGATAGATCTGGTCCTAGGGTTGAGGTTCTGAACTGGAAGAAGGCCAAATTTGAAGAAATGAGAAAGGATCTAAAAAGCGTGGATTGGGATAGGTTGTTCTCTGGCAAAGATGCGATTGGTAGGTGGGAAGCCTTCAAAGGAGAAATTTTGAGAGTGCAGAGTTTGTATGTTCCTGTCAGGATTAAAGGCAAAGTGAATAGGAATAAGGAACCTTGGTTCTCAAGGGATATTGCAACTCTGATAAAGAAGAAGAGGGAGTTGTATGAAATGTATAGGAAACAGGGAGTAAATCAGGTGCTTGAGGAGTATAAGAAGTGTAAGAAAATACTTAAGAAAGAAATCAGGAGGGCTAAAAGAAGACATGAGGTTGCCTTGGCAGTCAAAGTGAAAGAGTTTTTACAGGTATATTAAGAGCAAAAGGATTGTAAGGGATAAAATTGGTCCTCTTGAAGATCAGAATGGTCAGCTATGTGCGGAACCAAAGGAAATGGGGGAGATCTTAAATAGGTTTTTTGTGTCTGTATTTACTAAGGAAACTGGCATGAAGTCTATGGAATTAAGGGAATCAAGTAGTGAGATCATGGAAACTCTACAGATTGAAAAGGAGGAGGTGCTTCCTGTCTTGAGGAAAATTAAAGTGGATAAATCCCTGGGACCTGACAGGGTGTTCCCTCGGACCTTGAAGGAGACTAGTGTTGAAATTGCGGGGGCCCTGGCAGAAATATTTAAAATGTCGCTGTCTACAGGTGAGGTGCCAGAGGGTTGGAGAGTGGCTCATGTTGTTCCATTGTTTAAAAAAGGATCGAAAAGTAATCCGGGAAATTATAGGCCGGTAAGTTTAACGTCGGTAGTAGGTAAGTTATTGGATAAGGCATTGGTGAGGCGGAATCTGGAGTATTGTGTTCAGTTTTGGTCACCAAATTACAGGAAGGATATAAATAAGGTTGAAAGAGTGTAGAGAAGGTTTACAAGGATGTTGCCAGGACTTGAGAAACTCAGTTATAGAGAAAGGTTGAATAGGTTAGGACTTTATTCCCTGGAGCGTAGAAGAATGAGGGGAGATTTGATAGAGGTATATAAAATTATGATGGGTATAGATAGAGTGAATGCAAGCAGGCTTTTTCCACTGAGGCAAGGGGAGAAAAAAACCAGAGGACATGGGTTAAGGGTGAGGGGGGGAAAGTTCAAAGGGAACATTAGGAGGGGCTTCTTCACACAGAGAGTGGTGGGAGTATGGAATGAGCTGCCAGACGAGGTGGTAAATGCAGGTTCTTTTTTAATATTTAAGAATAAATTGGACAGATACATGGATGGGAGGTGTATGCAGGGATATGGTCTGTGTGCAGGTCAGTGGGACTAGGCAGAAAATGGTTCGGCACAGCCAGGAAGGGCCAAAAGGCCTGTTTCTCTGCTGTAGTTTCTATGGTTTCTATGGTAAGTTAGGTCTTTATCCTTTGGAGCGTAGAAGGTTGAGGGGGGACATGATAGAGGTGTTTAAAATATGAGGGGGATTGATAGAGTTGACGTGGATAGGCTTTTTCCATTGAGAATGGGGAAGATTCAAACAAGAGGACATGAGTTAAGAGTTAAAGGACAAAAGTTTAGGGGTAACATGAGGGGGAACTTCTTTACTCAGAGAGTGGTAGCTGTGTGGAACGAGCTTCCAGCAGAAGTGGTTGAGACAGGATCGATGTTGTTGTTTAAAGTTAAATTGGATAGATATATGGATAGGAAAGGAATGGAGGGTTATGGGCTGAGTGCAGGTTGGTGGGACTAGGTGAGAGTAAGAGTTTGGCACGGACTAGAAGGGCCGAGATGGCCTGTTTCTGTGCTATAATTGTTATATGGTTATATAAAAAAACAAACTATTATTTAACTGAGTAACAAGCTATGTATTTAAATGAAATACAGAACTGCTGTGTATTTAACATTTCAGTAATATTTGTGTAATATTGTAAATATATTGATTAAGCATTCTTTGTTTACATAATGCATTGCTGGTTATATGTAAATGTATGTGAATGACATACATCTTTACGCTATATGCACCTTGCTTAAAATAAAAATGAAATCAGATGTACATTCCTGGCACCCCTTTTTTTCCTTTCAATTAGTTTTTATGTTACAAAGCATAACACAACCCATTTATAATTAAATTAATCACATTATAAGGGCTGATTGGACGCTACAATCAATATAATTGGCAGACTACATGATGCTGGGATGCTGCCAATAATGCACAAATTGTTAGGGCCAAGGTTAATCATTATCTATTGTTGACCATTCTAAATTTAGCTTGCGTATTCCTGGATGGTACTCTATGCCCTACTTTCAGGTCTGTTCAATTACTGTATGTTCAGATTCAGATTTATTTATCACATGTATTTATCAGTTTGCAGACAGTAGCTTTAGCAGATAGCCTCTTGCTCTGAGCCACTTAAGCTTTCTCTTAATAAGCATCTTGGCAAGCACTTGAGTCACCAAGACCTAGAAGGCTACAGACTAAATGCTGTAACATGGCATTGGTTTTGATGAGTATTTGATGGTGGGTTGATGGGCTTGTTTCTGTGCTGTGTGACTCTATGACTTTGCATGTATCCAATAATTTTGCACTGTCCCACATCTCACAAAATATGTAAAAGTTAAAAAAAAACCTTTAGGGGATATAACTAACAATCCAGAAAATTATTCTAAATGATGTGTACATCGGGGACTTAATTCTTTAAAAGAGTAAAGATAAAGTTTTACATCTGGAGGGAATTGAAAAAGAAACTGAATACACTTTAAATGATCAAAGGCATTGGAGGACAGAGACAAAATTCCAATATATTTTAATATGCTAAGTAAATACAATTCAGAAAATACTTGTTGGGTACCATATTTTAAATTAAATGAGCACCATAGAAAACAAAGAAATAATACTAAATCTATACAAGCTATAGGCAGGATCACACTTCGAGGAAACTTCATTATACAAAAATTTTCAACAATGCAATTGAAATTTTTGAAACACATAGTAGAAAAACCAAAGCAATGTATTGACAGGTCAATTGCTGTTGCACACTTTTAAATAAATACCCGCAGCTGCCTGTGGACCTTTCACCTTGGCCAGGATAGCCAGGATATGAATCTAATAACGGAAACAGTAAATCAGTCCAAATCAAAAGATTGCACTGTACACAACAGCATATAAGAACTAAAAATCAGCAGCTACTTATTGGGACAAACATGTTTATTACCAATCTATGTAACTTTTAGATATTTGTCAAGTGGTTTGCAAGGGCTGAGTACAAGAGATCCTGGGCAAAGCAAAAGGAACTGTGGTGTGAAGGTATAAAACAAATTCAGTAGTAAGATGACTGAGTTTCAAGTTGTTGGTTGAATGGGCATTAGCTGAAGTGTAGTTTCATAATGCACAGTTCGGTGGACCATCCAAGGGGGATGACAGTGCACTGTCCCTGGTACTGGAGTGGCATGGTAGCGTAGAGGTTAGCACAAAGCTTTGCAGTATCAGCGACCGGGGTTCAATTTGCACTGCTGCCTGTAATGAGTTTGCACATTCTCCCCATGACCACAAGAGTTCCCTCTGGGTGCTCCCACAGTCCAAAGACGTGCTAGTTGGTAGGTTGGTTGGGCATTGCAAATTGTTCCGTGATTAGGCTATGGTTAAATTGGGATTGCTGGGCAGTGCAGCTTGAAGGACCAGAAGGGCTTATTCCACACTGTAGCCCAATAAATAAATAAATAAATAACGTGGTAACAAGGTTCACACATCAAAATTGCTGGTGAACACAGCAGGCCAGGCAGCATCTCTAGGAAGAGGTACAGTCGATGTTTCGGGACTAAGGGTCTCGGCCTGAAACGTCGACTGTAGCTCTTCCTAGAGATGCTGCCTGGCCTGCTGTGTTGTGTTGTTTGAACTTCCAGCATCTGCAGAATTCCTTATGTTTACGTTGGTAACAAGGTTCACTATGTTAATATAACTTGCAAGGCTTGGAAATATAAAATATCTTGCATCAATGGAACCGCAAGGAGAGACATCTTAACAATATCACATCTTGTGTGAAGTGCGAAAAGATCATTTGCCACAAAATGAGCCTGCTCTTCTCAGTAGTCTTCCCTATGCCATACAACTTTGAAACTTTCTTTTTGTTTCTTATACATTCTGAAACATAGAAGGCATATTGGCTCGTTGAAATTGGTTTAAAATGATCCAGCTCGGTGATGCACAATCATTCATTGACATGCTGGAGGTCTGAGAAACAGAGCACACCTGCCTTCAACTTTCTACCTTCCAGTGCCACCATTAAAGGTGGATTTCTCTCCAATCAATGCTTTGAAATGAATAGTTCTATGAAGATAAGAGGAATTCCACAAGAAATATTGACCCTATAAACAGGGGTTATTCCCAAATATCATTTAAAATAATATCTAATTCTCCTAAATAAGTTCAATATAAGTAACCTAAAGAGAAAAAGACATGCATACCTGAAAGAAACGGCTTCAGGATAGATACTGGGCTGATGTGCAAAATCTCTATTTATATAAATTACAAATGTTTAATAGTGATTTTGTAAAATGAAAGTCTCCTGTGTCATTACACTACACAGTTAACGAATAACGATATCACCGCGATAGTGCCTTGAATATTGACTTTACAATACTGTAGGGGTAGTTGGGGCACTACTTATGGGCAAGCAGAAACAAATCTTTCCATGTGCAAACTATGAAAAAAGACTGCAAACCTGACATAAAAATAGAAAAACTCTGCAGGGCAGGCAACATCTGAGAACAATTTTATGTTTCAGGTCCAGATTCCTTTATCAGAATTGGGGAAGAGCAAATCAAGTAAGTTTTCAGGGCCAGAGAAGTTGGAAGAGAAATAGGTTGAACAAAAGGAATATCTCTGATTGGACAAGTCCAAATAGATTACTGGAGATAGTTAAAGTACATTATAAGCACATTCAAGGAAGCATAGTGCCCCAAGAGATCTAATGTTCTCATTACCTAAGAGAACTTGAGTATCTGTATCTTCATATGCTTATTACATCAAAACACTCAATTTATTCTTTTTAGAGTACTTCATTTTCCTTTTGGTTTAGCCACCAATGGCATTCAAATTCACTTTTGCATATGCATTGTCTTCTTCAGAAAAATGTTCTGTATCCACATAAAGAGCCAGAGCACAAGGGAGAAAAACTGAATAAGAAAATGCCCTCCAGCTACCTCATGTGGCTATTGTACATGGTATGGTGGGAACTGGGTGATAAGCACCTCTTGGTGAGTGAATTCATTTTCAAACGGGTAAAAAGATTACCCGTTTTCTTTAGAATGATCTAGTGTTGCAATACCTAGTAATAAGTTTATTCCATATGATAGCATGGCATGCAAGTACAAATTATCTGTGTTAATTATCTGTGGCAATCACCAAGTACCTCTTTCACCAATAATCCAGTTTATTCAGTTTAACTTGAGGTGCATTTGGTGAGGATGCAGCTTGGCGTTTCGTTAGATACTTAATGAGCTTTGTGCCCATTAATGCCATGTGTGACCCAAAAACAACATTTCATATTGTTCCAGAAGTTCATTTAAACTTGGATGTGATGTACTCATGCCAAGTACGTTCTTTTAACAGGTGTTCAACTCTCCAAAGGAAATATGGTTTGTTCACATAACTGGTCACTATAATGGCCTTGCCCAGTATAAAAGGCTACACTTTCCATTTGGCTCAATGTTCTCAAATTTGATGTGCTTCTTTCTGATGGCAGCTTATTATACTTCTGGTCTTTGTATCCCTTCATATGAGTCAACTGCTCATTACATGAAAGCAACTACCTACTCTGAATATTTTTGTTCTGGGATTCCCACTGCCATGTTCTGATTTTATTTCATGTTTTCTTCACAACAGAGAAGGGGGGCATTCAGCCCATGACTCTGCTGGAACACAGCTATTTCATCCTTCCCATTCCTCCATTTCTTTCCTGGAACCTATTCTCTCTCTCCCTGATTCTACTGCCATCTTTAATTATAAATACATTTGTAGTTTGTAAATTGTCCCTATTCTGTGTTTTAGGGATAATTTATATCAACCAATTAACTTCCCATCATGTCTTTGAGATGTGGGAGAAAACTGCAAACCAGCATTCAGTCACAGGGAGAACTTGCAAATTCCATACAGATATCTGTACTGATAGCAAAATTAACTTCTATGCCACTGAACTATTCTGTATAATTTCTGTGCCATTGATGACCATGCTCCTGTTGCTTGTTAGTCTGTATATTGATGAAATCCCACCATAATTTGTAGGCCATTCTAAAGAGGTGTGTTAATCAGAATGTTGATCTGACCTGTTGAATATCTGCTCACAGGTAACGAATTCACATACAAACTTACATGATCTAAGAGGAATCTGAATTGCACAAGACTTGTTGCTTACGGCTGTTTTTATTAAGTGCTAAGAGAAAATAGTAGAAAGGAAAAGGGAATAGAGCCTAATAGGAAAAGGAAAGCAAAGGCAAACAGATAGATCCAACATGGTCAGGCCTTATACTAATTTGCCATTAGTAATAAATTCTATTCAAATTTCATTGCTTCAATCAATGCACATGATACCCACCATCAAGGAGCTTACAGAAAATTACAGAGGATCTGTGACCAGTAAAAATCTACCGAATAATTACTTATAGTATATATAATTATATAAAAATACAAACAAGCATCAAGTTAAATTACAAGGAAAATAGCAATCATTACATCTTAAAATTCAGAGGCAGAAATTCTTGTGGTACCTACACAATTGAAAATTCACCTAAGTTGTGGAAATATCAAAGTGTATTCATAGGAATACATATTTCATTGATAGGTGCAGGTTTTCCCCGCCATCCGAAGGTAGAGCATTCCTATGAAATGGTTCATAAGCCGGAATGTCGTAGTGTGAATAAGTAATACCATTTATTAATATGGGAAAAAATTTTGAGCGTTCCCAGACCCAAAAAATAACCTACAAAATCATGCCAAATAACACATAAAACCTAAAATAACAGTAACATATAATAAAAGCAGGAATGATATGATAAATACACAGCCTATATAAAGTAGAAATACTTTTCTGCAGCACTGTCCAGCGCAGCAAAAATCTCGCAGAAGCGCTCTCGGCAGAAACACTCTGTCCAGTAACCTTTAAGCTATGAAGCTGCCACTTCATACCAAATAACACATAAAAATACACAGCTGATATAAAGTAGAAATAATGTATGTACAGTGTAGTTTCACTTACCGGAATCGGGAAGACTCCAATAAATTGCAGTTTCGTCACAATTAAACACTCGCTTATACAAATAACCACCTAACGCAATCGGCAATTGCCTCTGATCTGGGCCGACATTTACGTGCTGGGCAGCACCTAATTAATTGGCTTGTTAATTTCTGCTTTTTTCTTAAAGATGTGCTGGGTGCGTTCCGACTACCGTTGTACCACTGTATTCTTCGTGGCAATGTATCGGTCCGCGGCCCGGAGGTTGGGGACCACTGCTTAAATTATGAAGCTGCCCTCGCCTCAGAAACCAATCAAACCACCCAGGACTACCTTTAAATTCCACTTTCATCACCATCGTCCAGTACTTTCTGTTTCAGCTTATTAAAAAGACTGGCTAATTTCCCCTTAAGTATAAGAAAACTTAACGGAACACCACGCTTTATACATCCATCAATCCACTCAAGCAATAGACTTTCCATTGTATCCATTATTGGATGCCGACTAAGAGAGACCACTTTGCTACGAGCAGAACCAACAGTAACATCAGCAGCTTTCAAAGTTCTTTCTCTTTGCATGTATAGTGCGAATGGTGAACGCAGGCAAGTTCAATGCATGGACAATGTCCTTACTTCGTTCACCAAAATTGAAACGCTTAATTATGTCTAGTTTTATGCTAAGTGTAACACCCTTACGAGCTCTTTTAGGCTTTTTCGATACCTTAGAGCTCATCTTGCTAACGGATGCACAAAATAAATCGAGATAAAGCACGTGTTTGAGCAATGCCGGGTAGAATGCAGTTCTGGGGAAGGAGCTTGGCTGCTGGGGGCAGGCACTGCCTTTTATCATGTGCTGCCTTTTTTCGTAACAGTAAAAACACCTTCTGTTATCGAAAACGGGTAACTAATGTAGGTCTTTCATAACAGCGAGGTGTCGTAAAGCAAACATTCAAAAAATGGGGGCCACCTGTATATTGTTTTTGCAAGTAGGCACACTTACATGAGCTTAAACTACTCTATTAATGATAATCCTTATGCTGTAAAAGAGATGTAAATTATGATAAGACACATCAGGACAAATATTTTGATTCATAATATTGAATACCCCTGACTTCCTATACATAATTGAATCTAAACAAAGAAATCCCATCCATCAGATTGATGTATTTAGCTGTTTCTTTATGAATATGATCAGCCAAATCAGTTGTGCCTTTAGTCTTGTCAGAATTAGAATCAGGTTTATTATCACTGACATGTGTCATGAAATTTGTTGACTTAGCAGCAGCAGTTCAATGCAATACATAATATAGAAGAAAAAATAAAATAATAATAATAAGTCAATTACAGTATACATATATTGAATAGATTAAAAATTGTGCAAAAAACAGAAATAGTATATATTAAAAAAGTGAGGTAGTTCTCAAGGGTTCAATGTCCATTTAGGAATCAGATGGTACAGGGGAAGAAGCTGTTCCTGAATCGCTGAGTGTGTGCCTTCAGGCTTCTGTACCTCCTACCTGATGGTAACAGTGAGAAAAGGGCATGCCCTTGTCATGGTCCGGATCAGGGTCCCTTTAAATTTAGCTTGTTTATGTTACGATCCGGACCATTGATTCCCTATTTTCCCATGTCCCTCGACTATGGTGATGAGAGGCAATTAACACTCTGCTGAACCGGTAGTTTATAATCTCCAGCTTTCAGCTGTTCGGTGCAGGAGCATCTGCAAAGTCATCTAAGGTACGGTGTGCCGATGTCATCTGGCCGGAGCAAGCCTAGTCGCTGCCAAAGCAAGTGCCGGTAATTCGCCTCTCCTCACCGGAGCAACCCTGTCCAGTTACCTCGCCAAAGTGAGCCTGCAAAGTTTCCTCACCGAGTTAACCCGCCGGAGGGAATCAAAAACCGCTGTCTACTGTTCCAGGGCCGAATCGAGAGCTCGCCCCTACCCGAAGGCTCCAAGTCAAGTCCTGGCTCCGGCGGCATTCAAGTTCCAAGTCAAGTCCTGGCTCCGGTGGCATTCAAGCACCAAGTCAAGTCCTGGCCCTGGCGGCATTCAAGCACCGAGTCAAGTCCTGTCCCTGGCGGCATTCAAGCACCGAGTCAAGTCCTGGTCCTGGCGGCATTCAAGCACCGAGTCAAGTCCTGGCCCTGGCGACATTCTAGCACCAAGTCAAGTCCTGGCCCTGGCGGCTTCCCAGTTCTGAGTCAAGTCCTGGCCCTGGTGGTCTGTGATTCCTGTCCTACCACCTTGTCTGAATCCCTTCTCTGCCCCTCTCGCCTCTAGCCCTCGTCTGCAGCCGCCACCTGCACTTCGGTCTAATTCCATCACCGGAGCTAGATAGGTACTGTCTGGTGTTCATTCGTGTTGGTCTTGTCTTGTCTTGTCCTCGCCTCCGTGGGGTAAGTCAGGCCGTCTCGCCGTTGCCCCACGGGGGGTCATGTTCTGTCTTGTCTTGTCCTCGCCTCTATGGGGTAAGTCAGGCCATCTCGCCGTTGCCCCACGGGGGGTCATGTTCTGTCTTGTCTTGTCCTCGCCTCTATGGGGTAAGTCAGGCTGTCTTGCCATTGCCCCGCGGAGGGTCATGAGTCCCGGCCCTATGTCCTATGCCCAAGGAGGGGTCCTAGCTCTCTGTTCTGTGTGTGAGTCCTGGCCCTATGTCCTGTACCCAAGGAGGGATCCCGACTCTGTGTTCTGTGTATATGTCCATGGTTCCATGTACCTGCTCTCCCGAGACCGAGGCTCTGTGTTCCCATGTTCCTCCTCTCCCTAGCCCATGTCATGTCCATGCCTGGTTCTGGGGTCCCAGCCCAAGGCAAGACCCAGGTACTGGGTCCTTGCCCAGTCTCTGGCTCGGAGTCCATACCCTAGCCTCTTTATGTCTCCTCTAGCTCTGGGAGCCAATTCCGAGACCCAGCCCAGACCCTTGGTCCCAGCCTAGTCGTAGTTCTGAGTCCTTGTCCAGTTCGCTACTCCTGCTCCTGCCTAGCCCTCCTGGTATTGAACAATAAACTAAATCGAAGTAACCTCACAAGATGTGTCTTGCATTTGGGTCCAACCTTGCTCCCAATGCCCCACTATGGTGACAGCTCTGGGTGCTGGACGTCCTTAATAATGGACACTGCCTTTCTGAGGCACCGCTCCTTGAAGATATCCTGGGTACTTTGTAGGCTAGTACCCAAAATGGAGCCAACTACATTTACAGCCCTATGCAGATTCTTTCGGTCCTGTACAGTAGCCCCCCCCCCTCCCCCCACTATACCAGACAGTGATGCAGCCTGTCGGAATGCTCTCCATGGTATATCTATAGAAGTTTGAGTGTATTTGTTGATATACCAAATCTCTTCAAACTCCTAACGAAGTATAGTTGCTTTTTTGCCTTCTTTATAACTGCACCGATATGTTGTTTGAGCACGTGGCCAAGTGGTTAAGGCATTGGACTAGCTACCTGAAGGTCGTGAGTTTAAGCCCCCGCCGAGGGAATGTGTTGTGTCCTTGAGCAAGGCACTTAATCACACATTGCTCTGTGATGACACTGGTGCCAAGCTGTATGGGTCCTAATGCCCTTCCCTTAGACAACATTGGTGTCGTGGAGAGGGGAGGCTTGCAGCATGGGCAACTGCTGGTCTTCCATACAACCTTGCCCAGGCCTGCGCCCTGGAGAATGAAGACTTTCCAGGCGCAGATCCATGGTCTCGCAAGACTAATGGATGCCTTACGTTGGGTCCTCAGAGATCTTGACACCAGGAACTTGAAACTGCTCACTCTCTCCACTTCTGATCCCTCTATGAGGATTGGTATGTGTTCCTTTGCCTTATCCTTCCTGAAGCCCACAATCAGATCTTTCACCTTACTGACGTTGAGTGAAGGTTGTTGCTGCGACACCACTCCACTAGTTGGCATATCTTGCTCCTGTATGCCCTCTCGTCACCATCTGAGATTCTACTAACAATGGTTGTATCATCAGCAAATCTATAGATGGCATTTGAGCTATGCCTAGCCATACAGTCATGAGTATAGAGAGAGTAGAGCAGTGGGCTAAGCACACACCCCTGAGGTGCACCAGTGTTGATTGTCAGCGAGGAGGAGGTGTTATCACCAATCTACACGGATTGTGGTCTTCTGGACACCGGCACAAATAATATATATTTTTTTAAAATGAGGTAGCGTTCATTGGTTCAATGTCCATTTAGGAATTGTACAACAGAGGGCAAGAACCTGTTCCTGAGTCACTGAGTGTGTGCCTTCAGGCTTCCGTACCTCCTTCTTGACGGTAACAATGAGAAGGGGGCATGCCCTGGGTGATGGGGGTCCTTAATAATGGACGTCAGATTGCTGAGGCACCACTCCTTGAAGATTTCTTGGGTTTTCTTGGGTACTATGGAGGCTAGTATCCAAGATGGGGCCAACTAATTTTATGACTTTCTGTAGCTTCCTGTGCAGTATTCCACCTGCCCACCCCCCCCCCCCATACCAGACAGTGATGCAGCCTGTCAGAATGCTCTCCATGGTACATCTATAGAAGTTTGAGCGTTTTAGTTGACAAAGCGAATGAAATATGGCTGTCTTGCCTTCTTTGTAGCTGCATCAATATGTTGGGACCAGGTTAGATCCTCAGAGATCTTGACACCCAGGAACTTGAAATTGCTCACTCTCTCTTTCATCTTACTGACATTGAGTACAAGGTTGTTGCTGTAACACTCCTCAACTAGCTGGTATATCTCACTCCTGTACGCCCTCTCATCTCATCTCCATCTGAGATTCTACCAACAGTGGTTGTATTATCATCATGTATTGTACAACACTCACTGCCTAACTGCACGTTAACTGCTAGGACAAGATGTAACGCCACACAATCTTGCACAAGGCAACTATTTCTGTTGTTACTATTTCCAAGTATGAGCAGTATCATTGCTTCCTGTTTCTAAAGCTGCAGCAACATTTTTAGTCTCTCTTGTACTTATTGCAGCACCATAAATTGGAAATAAAATTGATGCAAAATGAGCTCCTTTGGAAATGTCTCATTTACTTCTAGACATGGGATGTAAAGGCAAAGTCTGTGTATGTCTTAAAGCAGGAAATGCATAACCCAAATAACAAGATCCTAACCAATTAGGATAGATAGAAGCCCCACTTCCACATATCAAGTATGTATTATGCCATGAACAGACCATTCCTTATTGCTTTACAAGAATCTTGGTATACTGTAGTATTTCTCTGATGAACATTGTCAATGAAAATTCCAGAATCATTATCCCATTTAGGACAAAGTAAAGTATAATTGCATAAACTGTGTCCTACTGGAATGGCACCTTCTTAACACAAGCAAAAGGTAGCTTTTATAGTGAAGAGATGACAAGCTTTCAATAGCTTTGTCATGAACAACAGATGCAGATTAGAGATAGCCCAGGATAAGCCATGAGTTGGGTCAGATATGACATGATTCCCTCAATCATGCTGATTACATTTACATAAATGATCTAGTTCAAGACGAGATGTGGGGAGGCATGATCATTTATGTCTGCCTTGAAAATGATAAATCATGAGCACAATGTCAATATCATTATTGCTGGATTGTGACAATGAACTTTGCTTAAGGAGAAGGGTAAATGTTTGTTCTAGTTCCGCAGGAATGCCTAGCTTTGGTGAATATTTTGAAGCATACAGTATATATTGATATATCCAACAACTAGAGGCATTAACAGCATCATCAAATTCATGTGATACTCACAAGTATACATTACTAGTCAGCTCAATTGGCATATTGTGAATAGGAATATTTGCAGAAATATAACAACAAACAATAATAAACTTCATAATATTGAGCAGTTGTTGACTCTGATCGAAGTCTTCTGGGTAGTTAGTGATTTGCTCACTGCAGCCAAGCAGCGTAGGCGCTGGGTCAGAGGTTACTAGCACATTAACCTTCGTGCTTGCTTTATGACTTTAGCTCACTTGCAATAACTGGATGTATCCAGTCATCACAGCAGCTGATTGAGGAGTTTGATAGTGTGACAAGAATACACATAGATTAAGATGTAGCTGTCCTGTGCTGGCACCAGTGGGATCAGCAGTTGGTCTGCCACCTGTCTTCAAGAGAGACGGAGATAAGGAAAACAACGGAGCAGCATTTGGAGATGTGTAATGAAGGGGAAGGAGAGCTGTCAAAATCGGCTCCCCCTTTGAACCCTGAACTGTTTGAAGTGGTGGACAGGCGATACCCCAGCAGGGGGATAAAAAGGGACAGGTTCGCTAAGGCAGGACACACACGACACCCGAGGTAACAAGACCCTGGATGCGGTGTGTCTCTCACAAGTCGGTGGGAAGTACTGGGCCATAAACGCACAGGGTGGAAAGGAACGATCGGCGGGAACCTGGTGTGTGTCCACCCTTGCCTGGGTGCCAGGTTCACCGCAGAGAAACGATCGTATCTGGAAACGGAGGGGGTCACGGTCGGTGACCTCAGATGACATCACAAAGGACTCGCCCGAAAGCTGACTGCGAAGGTCTGTGTGGAAGCCTTGAATATTCATTCGTTTTGCTCTCTCTCTCTTTCCCCCCACTGTCCATCTCCCACGCAGCGATTACTGCGAACTGAACTGAACTAAATTGAACCGAACTTTGCGTCACTTTGAAACTGGTCATTTACCCCTAGACAACGATAGAGCTTGATTGATCCTGTTATCTGAATTCTGTGTACATGTATGTTTATCATTGCTGAACTGTTGCATTCATTATCCTTTTGATTAGAGTACTGTGTTGTTTGTTTCTTTAATAAAACTTTCTTAGTTCTAGTAATCCAGACTCCAACTGAATGATTCATTTCTGCTGGTTTGGCAACCCAGTTACGGGGTACGTAACATAAGTGGGGTTCTCATCCGCGATTTTGATCGCTAAATTTGGGATGAAGTAAATTGATTGGGTCAAAATTCCCAAAAGAAAGAAAAGATAAACAGCAGAAATGGAGGCTGAGGAAATTATAAAGGCGCCGACCTTGGAGGCATTAGACGATGCCAGGAAATCGGAATTGGTAGCTGTGGCCAAACGGTTGAATCTTGTTAAGGGGAAGTCGACAATGAGGAGAGAGGAGATACACAGAGCTATCGTAGAGCACTATGTATCTAAAGGTGTGTTTCCCCAAGGCGAGCTGGAGGTCTATTGAAAAACCTGCCGGAGACGCGGTACAGGTGCAGCTTGAAAAACTGAGATTCGAGCACGAGTTCCAGGTACGGCAGTTGGAGCGAGAAGAGAAAGAGAGGGACAGACAGTTGGACCGAGAAGAGAAGGAGAGAGAGTTAGAAAGGCAAGAGAAAGAGAAAGAGTTAGAAAGGCAGGAGAGAGAGAGAGAGAGACAGTTGGAGCAAGAGGAGAAACAGAGGGAAAGGGAGTTCAAGCTGGAGAATTTAAGGATAAAGGCAGAGCAGGGGCTCGTGCCGAACCAAGGTAGAGGGTTCCGGGCGACCCAGGAGGTTAGGCTGGTTCCCCCATTTGACGATACCGATGTGGATCAGTACTTTCTCCATTTCGAAAAAGTTGCTACAAGTCAGGACTGGCCAAGGGATAAGTGGGCTGTTTTGCTTCAGAGTGTACTGAAAGGGAAAGCCCAACAAGCTTACTCAGCTTTGTCTGCGGAAGATGCCCAGAGGTACAAGGTGGTGAAAGAGGCCATCCTCAGGATTTATGAGTTGATCCCAGAGGCATACCGGCAGAGGTTCCGGAATGCAAGGAAGCAGTGGGACCACACGTATTTAGAGTTTGCCCGTGAGATGCAGACATATTGTGAGCGTTGGTGCACCTCAAAGGGGGTAGAAGGGGATTATGACAGACTGCTACAGCTGATCCTGATTGAGCAGTTTAAAGGTTGTGTCCCTGAGGGTATGAGAACCTACCCAGATGAGAAAGAAGCAGCCACGTTAGCCACAACTGCTAAGTTAGCGAATGAGTATGCGTTGACGCATAAAATGAAGTTTGCCCCGAGTAAGGGCTACCAGAAGGGTAGTCAGGACGGCGGGGAGAGTCCGCCAGAAAAGTCAGAAAGTAAGCTGGGGACTAGTGAGAAGGATAAGGTAGACCGGGAGCAGTCTGGTAGGAAGTCTCCTGGGGTCGTCTGTTATAATTGCGGGAAAGTCGGACACTTTGCGTCCAGGTGCTTTGCCCCAAAGAAGGAGACAGGAAAAGGAAAAATGGCGATTTTGACTGGCTGTATCGAGCTGGTAAACGAACTGCTAGGACAGGACAGGTCTGCGAAAGTTCAGGAAGGGCGCGAGAGGTTTATCTCGGCCGGATTGGTGTCGGTGAAGGAGGGGTTAAAACCAGTTCCAGTGCAGATCTGGAGAGACACGGGAGCGTGTTAGTCACTAATACTGAAGAGTGTATTAGAGTTTAGCTCAGAGACTCAGACTGGGAAGGTAAAGGTCAAAGGTGTTGGGGAAGGGACAGAGTCAGTCCCTTTGCACCAGATACACTTACAAAGCAACCTGGTCTCTGGACTAGTCACGATCGGGGTGAGGTCCGAATTACCGATGAAAGGTGTGGAAGTCTTGCTTGGTAATGACCTCACCGGGGGAATCGTGTTTGAAGCAGTGAGATTGACAGGTCAGCCTGCCAGCATTGAGGCCCCGCCCATGGACTCACAGGTTCATCACAGGACTGCGGTAGTAAATTTAGCTGAGACGTTTCTGCCAGCCTTGTACGAGAAGGGGGTAGAAAGTAAAAAGAAGGAGTTTAGGGAAACAAGAGGTAGTGAGGGAGCTGAGACAGACTTAGCATTAGCCAGGAAAGAATTTGTGCAGGCGCAGGAGCGAGACGAGGGGCTGATGGTTTTGGCAGGGACAGCTCTCTCTGCCACAGAATTAACAAGGGAACTAGTAGGCTATTGTGTGGAGGAGGAAGTGCTAAGGAAGAAAGGGAGACTAAGTACCGTACCTGCAGATGAGGAATGGGGGGTAGTGCAAAAGAGTTATGGGGATGAGGTTTTTAACCTGGCCCACAAGGTACCCCCCGGTGGACATTTTGTGGTGCTGGAGGAAACAGTTGGTGGAATCATGAAAGAGGTTTACCGGCTGCCCGGGAGGAAGGATGTTATTGACTATGGCCGACGCGAACTGAGGCGGTCACAGGCTTTTGATATGCTAACAAACCAAGTCGGTGTTAGCGCGGAAATCAATGAAGCTAGGGGCCCCCTAATAAGAGAAAAAAACCATTTTGAAAAAATGAGTATGGTATCGACCAGATGGGAGGCGGCTATTGTTTTGGCCAGCTCTGCTGATAAGGTCTCTCCCTTAATCCCCGAACAAAGCGACTCTTTAGGAGAAGTAATTAAACGACTCGCACACGTGTGTTTGATTGTCCCGAGGCGATGCAAAGAACTTGGACATTGGGTGGTGCTTGGTACACTAGGTCAGCCTAGCGAGCAACACTCTTATAGAATGAGTAATTCAGTGACTAAAGGGCTGACGAACACAGAGGTGTGTACTGGCGACGTAATACGGCTGTCTGAAGCCAGCTTGATAGTGAACCTTGAAAAAAATGAGTTCGGCCACACGAAGGTCACTTACCTGGGAATTGTGGTGACACAGGGACAGCTGGCAGCGATGCAAGCTAAAGTGCGGGCTATCGCTGACATCCCAACCCCGACAGACAAGAGGGCCCTCAGAAGGCTCTTGGAGATGGTGGGGTACTGTAGGAAGTTTTGCAATAACTCTGCGGTTACTACCCCTCCCCCTCCTACTAAGCCCTTGCGAGAGAAAACTAAGTCGGAATGGGATGACCCTTGTTATTGTGGTCCGGGACGAAACCCAATGAGAGGTTACATTGATCGCAATTCATCAGTGTTTTTGGCCACTATGAAGTTTGCTAAGTTGGAGCCTGGTCTAAGGGATTATTAATAACACATATAAAAGGAACAGAAAATGTGATGGCTGACTGTCTGTCAGGTGTTGACAACTTCAAACTCGCTGTATTAGCCAAATAGCTGATAAAGATGTATATTTGTGTGTATCAAATAACGTATTCATGTTTGTAATTTTTATCCTGGTAAAAATCCTTAAAGGGGGGAAGTGTGACGAGAATACACATAGATTAAGATGTAGCTGTCCTGTGCTGGCACCAGTGGGATCAGCAGTTGGTCTGCCACCCGTCTTCAGGAGAGAGAGAGAGATAAGGAAAACAATGGAGCAGCATTTGGAGATGTTAATGAGGGAAGGAGAGCTGTCAAGATCAGCTCCCCCTTTGAACCCTGAACTGTTTGAAGTGATGGACAGGTGGTACCCCAGCAGGGGGATAAAAAGGGACAGGTTCGCTAAGGCAGGACACACACGACACCCGAGGTAACAAGACCCTGGAAGCGATGCGTCTCTCACAAGTCGGTGGGAAGTTTTGGAAGGCCGGTTGCGGGACCAGGCCATAGACGCACAGGGTGGAAAGGCACGATCGGCGGGAACCTGGTGTGTGTCCACCCTTGCCTGGGTGCCAGGTTCACCGCAGAGAAACGATTGTATCTGGAAATGGAGGGGGTCACGGTCGGTGACCTCAGATGACATCACAAAGGACTCGCCCGAAAGCTGACTGCGAAGGTCTGTGTGGAAGCCTTGAATATTCATTCGTTTTGCTCTCTCTCTCCTTCCCCCACTGTCCATCTCCCACGGCAGCGATTACTGCGAACTGAACTGAACTAAATTGAACCGAACTTTGCGTCACTTTGAAACTGGTCATTTACCCCTAGACAACGATAGAGCTTGATTGATCCTGTTATCTGAATTCTGTGTACATGTATGTTTATCATTGCTGAACTATTGCATTCATTATCCTTTTGATTAGAGTACTGTGTTGCTTGTTTCTTTAATAAAACTTTCTTAGTTCTAGTAATCCAGACTCCAACTGAGTGATCCATTTCTGCTGGTTTGGCAACCCAGTTACGGGGTACGTAACAATAGTTACAGACCACAGCCTCAGTTCAGAGCAGGGATGAGTAAATCTCGAGGAGCAGCAAGTTGAAATGGCCCGTCCCCCTATTCCATTCCTGACACCCTGACCTTTCCAATCTTGTTCAAACCTGGGCTCTGCCGCTCAGTACGTTCTCAGACCCGGGCCCTGCTGCCTCAAATCGGACCTTTCCCAACCTTTCCAATTTGTCTCGGTGCCTTATTCGGGCAAACAGCAAGGCATTCCTTACTCTCAGGCCAAAGAGCAAGGAACTCTGTCTCACCTCCGCTCACCTTGCCTCAGTTCTGCCACATCGAATCATCTCCAAGTCTGCTCCAGCAATGGGCAAACATTAGCTCATTCCCCACTTTCAGACCTGGGCCTGCACCCTGCCACCTTAATTCAGCCTGTACCTGCCACGTCGCAACCATCCTGAAACTTTGAGACTTCTGTTCACACCGCAAACTGCCAGGTCATGCCAGAGGTTAAAACCTCAACTCTGAAAGGACCATTGCAGGCTATTGATTACAGTGATCGTATCCAGGAAAAAATGTGATTAATACAGTCACTTATAGTTTTGTTTGGTTGTTTTGCTGCTAGCAAGTCATTGCTGCGCTTCACCAGCACTACCTTAAACCAAAAACTAGATTGGGTAATTAATCCATCCCTGAACACCAATAATGAAGAATTAACATATGGAGGAAGAACTGATCTCACTACAAAATAACTTCTGAGCTGAAGCTGAGGTTCAAAACAATCATATCAAGATTTTTGGTTGCAGAAAGAAATCCTTCTACGCTATCCTGCTCTGTGGAAAAGGGTCAAGATGTTCGTTATTGTCTTTCCAACACCATGTTTAGTGGAGCATGATTTCAGTGCAGTTGTCCAACTTCTTTCAAAACAAAACAAACCACAAATTACTGACACTCCTGAGTGACATTCAGCCTGACGTTGAGAAGCTGATATCACTGCCCCAAGCCCATCCATCTCATTGAAAGGTGAAAAAGCATTGAGGTAGTAGATCACTGGACTACTAATGTATGCTCTAAAATTGCTGATAAAATTTGATTTAAATAACAATTAAAATAGTAATTTTATTTGTAGCTTTAAATAGATTTGTCACTGCTTTGAAGTTGCACTTCCTATTTTCTTTCACACTGCATTGTAAATCAAATTTCTTTATTGTTTATATGTAATGGCTGGAAAAGAAGAGGAGGAATTGAGGGATGTGGTCTGGGAGCCAAGGGAGTGGTAACTCAACAAATTTTGGGAACCACTGGCCTAGACGAAATTGATTCTTCTCTTTCTTAGTTCTGGTGAAGTGTCTTCAACACGAGACATTAACTGTTTCTCTTTCTGATGCTGCTGACCTCCTTGAGTTTTTCCAGCATTTCCTGTTATTGTTCTGTGAACCTCAAAATTGAAGTTATTGGTTTATATCCAACTTTCATAAACTATGTGATCAGAAATGCTGCTTCAGGATTGGAAAATGCCAATACTGAATGTTTACAAATGATAGGGTAATAGATTATATATTCAATGATATTCTTCAAAAGGAGATTGAATAAAACATTGAGGATACAACATTGGAAAAATACAAGGAAAGCTGGCATGTCAATTGGATTAGATTGCTCTTTAAAAGAGCCAGCACAAATTCCAACAACTGAACCACCACCAATGACAAGCACACTATGATCCTAGGAAATAAATTTATGACCTAAAGAAACAACAATAAGATGGAATGTCTTCAGGAATACTTCCTAACCTGAAACTTCATGCATTCCCTGGTTTCCACTGATCAACGTTTGACTGTTTTCCATGTAAGGAAGTGGGACAATGGTTAATAGTAACTTCCTTATTTGGCGGCCCATAATTCTAGACATTCCAACCACAATGAAAGTATGTTTGGCTGAGGAGGCCAATGTCACACTTGGTACCAGGTAAAGAGACATTAGATAATTCAATGAATATTAGTAGTAGCAAAACGTAATATGAGCTATATAAATACTGTATTTACAATTGAATATGCATCTTGAAAATAATTCTTTACTTACCAGGACATACGTGAAGGTATTTATGATAACATCTCACAATCTGTAATCTAAGCCCATAATGTAGATATTTGCACTCTAGTTCTGGACTCATCTCTTTTCCTGAATGTAATCTTTGCTCTTTTGACAACCATGTCTTAAGCTGCCAAATCCATAAACTCTGAAATTCCATTCCTGAATTTCTTTTTACCTTTCTTTCCCTTTTAAGGTATTTCTTAAAATTGATTATTTTCACCGAAGTTTTTCTCATTTATGGTTTAGTGTACTTTTTTATTGTTTGAAAACATTTGATACATTTGAATGTTCATGTCACATTAAAGTTGGCACAAAAATGGAAATTGCTGTTGGTGCCTATTTTGCTTCTCAAGCCTTACTCATGGCTAATGCAGACATGTAAATTGCCATCAGCCTCAGGCATAAGCATTAAACTGCTAAAGAGATGCCAATCTACCACCCCGAAATAAGTTGTGCTTAGAGGCAGGTTTCATTGATGCTATCATGAACTGAGAAAATCATAAAAATATGAATACATATTGAGGGTAGGGTAGGGTAAGGCAGAGAAGGTACATACTTTTTGAACTCTTATTTCAAATCCAAATCCAAATCCAGTGCAGACTTCTGTATTTTGGACGAGACGTTCAGTTTCCTCTGCTCACAAATAGAGGATGAAAATATCACACGGCAATATTTCAAATAAAAGCCTTTGAGAACTCCCGAGATAGCTGGAGAGTATTTTCCAATGAAGCAAAATTGCTTAAAATTTCACTTATTTCTTTGATCTTACTGTGCATAAATTGTCTATCACATCTTCTGCACCACAATGGTGGATATATTTTATAATTTATAACTTGTATGGACCAAGAACTGAGACATTGGTTCGCTTGAATTGCAAATTCACTAAATCGGCACGGCATGTAAGGGGACCATTTATCTGTCAAATCCATACCAGCAATCCAACTTATCCTACTCCCATCTCCCTTCTTTATAGTCCTGCATTTTTTTTTTCTTTCAGATACTTATCTAAATCCTTTTGACTGCTACAATTGAACCTACAGTACCACCACCACTACCTCTGGTGGTCCATTTCTGGCCTTAAATACACTTTGTGAAATAATTATTCCTCTTACATCAGATTTGGTACTTTTGTCTATCAAATAAATTTGCCAATAACACAACTATTGTCAGAATTTCAGATGGTGACGAGGAGATGTACATTACTGAGGTAGATCAGCTGGCTGGTTGGTGTTGAAACAAGTGTCAGTAAGAAAAAGGAATTCACTTTGAACATCAGGAAGGGGAAGTCGAAGGAATGCACACCTGTCTTCATTGAGGGATCAGCAATGGAAAGAGTGAGCAGTTTCAAGTTCCCAGTTGTCAACAGCTCTGGAGATCTATCGTGGGCCCAACATATTGATGCAATTACAAAGAAGGCACAACAGCGGCTAAATTTCATTAGGAGTTTAAGGAGATTTGGTATGTCACCAGAGACTAATGCAAATTTCTATAGATGTACCATGAAGAGCATTATAGTTGGTTGTATCCTGCACAGGATCGGAAAAAGCTGCAGTAAGTTGCAAACTCAGCCAGCTCCATCATGGGTACTAGTCTCTTAGCATTGAGAACATTTTCAAGAGGTGATGGCTCAAATTGGCGACATCTGTAATTAAGGACCCCCATCACCCAGGACATGCCCTCTTTTCATTGTTACCATTAAGCTGGTGGTGCAGGAGCCCGAAGACATACTCAGTGTTTCAGGAACAGCTTTTTCCCCACCATGCTTCGGCATGGACTAGAAGGGCCGAGGTGGCCTGTTTCTGTGCTGTAATTGTTATATGGTTATACCATCAGATTTCTGAATGGACAAAGAACCCATGTACACTACATCAGTATTTTTTTCCTTTTTTGCTCTCTTTTTGCACTACTTATTTTTATATGCATTTCTTATTTCAATTTGTAGTTTTTAAAATTACATGTTGCAATGTATTGGTGCCAGAAAATAACATCTCACAACATAAGCCAGTGATATCAAATCTGATTCACCTTCATTCTGTCTCCTACTGTAAATCTTAAACTGACTTCCACAGGAATTAAATTCTCTTTATCTATTCCTTCCAAATATTTTGTGATTTTAAATATATCTATCAGATCCTCTTGCAACCTCCTGCTTTAACAATGCTATCTTGTCTATTTTGTCAACAAACCTAAAGTCTATCATCCCTGGAATCACACAAGTAAACCTCTTCTGTAACTTCAAGACCTCCACACTATTCTTATAATGCCACATGCACAATTGCATTTCAATATTCTAGTTGCAGCTGAACCATTGTTTTGTTGCTGGCAAGCTGACAATGGGTCTAATCACTAACTCCTGATGTATAATTTCTATCATTTTCCTACGACAGAAATGTGTACTGCTTCCACATCAAATCATGGCTTTCATTTTTTCTCTTTGGGCATACTGTTTTCTGTTTTTGGATAGTGCACAAGTAGATTCTGGGATAATGTCCACTTTAAAAAATGTTTCTTTCACTATGTCTTGATACAAACAAACTAATCTTTTAGATATTAAAAATAGTATTGATGGATGTTAACTGGCTGAAGCTATATTTTTTCTTAATATGGCATCAACCTCATACCCAGTCTTTCACAAAGAAGATCTCCAATGAGCAATGCCTTAAAATATACACACACACACTTACTGTAACTGCTGCTGCTTAACAACAAATTTCATGACATATGCCGGTGATTAAATCTGTTTCTGATTCTAATGTGAATAACACACAGACCAAGGCGTAATTACTCAAGGCCCTCTAATTATGGATGCAACAGAAATCAACAGAATTTCAGAAACATATTGCAGAAATAGGGAAAAGATTATTTTACACACAGCTGCAATTTCTACTTAAGTTCTATAATGCCGACATCTGGACTTTGCATGCTGACCTTACTTTAATCACCACTTTAAAAGATGAAACTTCATATTGCTGATTAACCATTATATAGTATTTCAGAAACATAATCTAGGCTGGGAAACCACAAGTATGTGCAGATTTCCTTCAAAAGATCATCTCCAGGCTTAGCAGCTTGTTAATACAGGTAACTCATTGTTTGTCCTCAGAGTTATATTGACAATTGTAAAGTAATGAGAACAAAAAAAAAGTCAATTGCTAACTCTGTAAAATCTTCAGAGCAGATTCACTCAGAGTAAGACTTCTAGTGTCAGCTTGTCCTTTGTAACCGCTGTTTCAGTGATTTATTCTTACTATGATCTGAGTATATGCTTTGGATGTAGAGTGGAACAAATTGCCATTGGTTCCAAATTCAGACAGTCACACAAAACATTAAGATGACCACTAATTCATTCAGCTTATATAAGAAAGTCTGGTTGAGTGGTGACAATAAGAAATAGGAGTAGAATTTGGCCATTCAGCCCATCGAGCCAGCTCCATCATTCCATCATGCCAATCTATGATCGTGCTGAACCCAGTTCCCCTGTAATCTTTGACACACTTAATAATCAAGAACCTATCCACTTTCACTTTAAATATAACCAATGACTTGGCCTCCACAACAATCTGTTGCAATGAATTCCACAGATTCACTACCCTCTGGTGAAAGGAATTCCTCCTCATCTCTGTTCTAAAGAGACGTCCCTCTTTCTGAGGCAGTGCCCTTTGGTCCTAGACTCCCCCACTGTAGGAAACATCCTCTCCACATCTATTCTATTTAGGCCTTTCAATATTCAATAGGTTTCAATGAGATCTCTCCCCCCACTCTTCTGAACTCCAGCGAGAAGGCCCAGAGTTATCAAACACTCCTCATACTTTAACCCTTTTATTCCCGGGATCATTCTGTTTACCTTCTCTAGACCCCCTCCAAAGGCAGCACATCTTTTCTTAGATAAGGGACCCAAAACTGCTCATATTACTCCAAGTGCAATCTGACCAATGCCTTATAAAACATCAGCATTACTTCCTTGCTTCTATATTCTAGTCCTCTTGAAATGATTGCTAACATTGTATTTGCCTTCCTTACCACTGACTCAACTGCAAGTCAACATTTAGGGAATCCTGCATGAGTACTCCCAAGTCCCTTTGCACCTCTAGTTTTCTCCTCATTTAAAAAAACAGTCTATGCCTTTATTCCTTCTATTAAATGCATGATCATACACTCCCCTTCAGTATATTTCATCTGCTACTTCTTTGCCATTCTCCTAATCTGTCCAAGTCCTTCTGCAAACCTCCTCTTCCTCAATACCACCTGATCCTCCACGTATCTTTGTAACCTGCAAACATGGCCACCAAACATCAACTCTACCATCCAAATCATTGACATATAACATGAGAAGAAGAGGTCCCAACAAGACCCCTGCAGAACATCACTAATCACTGGCAGCCAACCAGCAAAGGCCCTCCATTATTCCTGTTCTTTGCCTCCTGCCAGTCAGCCAATCTTCCATCCGTGTTAGTATCTTTCTTGTATTACCATGGACTCTTAGCTTGTTTAGTAGCCTCATGTGGCCCTTGTCAAAAGTCTTCTGAAAATGCAAATATACTTTATACTTTATTGTCACCAAACAATTGATACTAGAACGTACAATCATCACAGTGATATTTGATTCTGCGCTTCGCGCTCCCTGGAGTACAAATCGATAGTAAATATTAAAAATCTAAATTATAAATCATGAATAGAAAATAGAAAAGGGAAAGTAAGGTAGTGCAAAAAAACCGAGAGGCAGGTCCGGATATTTGGAGGGTACGGCCCAGATCTGGGTCAGGATCCATGCAGCAGTCTTATCACAGTTGGAAAGAAGCTGTTCCCAAAACTGGCCGTACGAGTCTTCAAGCTCCTGAGCCTTCTCCCGGAGGGAAGAGGAATGAAAAGTGTGTTGGCTGGGTGAGTCGTGTCCTTGATTATTCTGGCAGCACTGCTCCAACATCTACTGACTCTCCTTCGTCCTATTATTTCCTCAAAGAATTCCAACAGATTTGTCAGGCAAAATTTCCCCTTAAGGAAACCATGCTGACTTTGGTCTATCTTATCATGTGCCTCTAACTACCCAGATACTTCATCCTTAATAATGAACTCCAACATCTTCCAAATCACTAAAATCAGGCTAACTGGCTTTTAATTTCCTGTCTTTTGCCTCCCTCCCTTCTTGAAGCATGGAGTGACATTTGCAATTTTCCAGTTCTCAAGAACCATTCCAGAGTCAAGTGATTCTTGAAAGATCACTACTAATGCCTCCACAATCTCTCAGCTAACGCTGCAGAGCCCTAAGGTGTAGTCTATCTGGTCCAGGTGCCTTATCTACTTTCAGACCTTTCAGCTTTCCAAGCTCCTTCTCCCTCATAATAGCAACTACACTTTCTTCTGCCCCCTGACTCTCTTGAATTTCTGGCATGGTGCTGGTGCTTTCCCACAGTGAAGACTGATGGGAATCAGTCATTTCATTGTCTTCCATTACTACCTCCCCAGCATCATTTACCAGTGATCCAAAATCCACTAACCATTTCATTCCCAGGATCATTATCTTGAACCTCCTCTGGACCCTCTCTAATGCCAACACATCCTTTCCTAGATGAGGGGTCCAAAACTACTTACAATAATCCAAATGCAGTCTGACCAATTCCAAAACACAGGAATGCAAGAGCTGCAGAGAGCAGAAGTTCTGCAATGACAAACTCACATACAACTTCAACAAAAGCAAGGAGCTAATTAAATTGACTTCAGAAAGAAGAAGTCAGAGACCACATGCAGTTATCATTGATTGATCATAATTGAAAAGAATAAACAACTCACATCTCAGATCACCCACCCTGGGCCCAGCATGTAGGTGCAATCATGTAGAAAGTACATCAGTGTTTCTACTTTCTTAGAAGCTTAAGAACATTTGGCATGTCCATATGATATAGAAGCAGAATTAGGCCATTTGACCCATCAAGTCTTTTCCACCACTTTATCATGGCTCATCCAATTTTCCTATCTGTCCCATTATCCCGCCTTCTCCCTGTATCTCTTCAATCCCTGACCAATCAAGAATCTATCAACCTCTGCCTTAAATATACAAAAAGACTTGGTTTCCACAGCTGCCTATGGCAAAAAATCCACTCTGGCTAAAGAAATTTTTCCTCATCTCCATTCTAAAAAGACACCCCTCTATTCTGAGGCTGTGTCCACTGGCCTTAGACTCTTCCACCGTAGGAAACATCCTCTCCACATCCACTCTATCAAGGACTTTCACCATTCCATAGGTTTCCTTGAGGTCAGCCCTTATTCTTCTGAATTCTAGTCAATACAGGCCCAGAGCTGTCAGACACTCTTCATACGACATGCCATTCAATAGTGGAATAATATTTGTGAACCTCCTTTGAACCCCTCCAGTTTCAGCATATCCTTTCTAAGATAGGGGTCCCAAAACTGCTCACAATACTCCACGTGAGCATTCACCAGTGCTTTATAAAGTCTCAACATTACATCCTTGCTTTTATATTTTAATACTCTTGAAATGAATGCTAACATTGCATTGGTCTTCCTCACCACAGACTTTACCTGCAAATTAACCTTTAGGGAATCCTGCACAAGGACTCAGGTCCCTTTACACCTCAGTTTATTGTATTTTCTCTCCATTTATAAAATAGTCAACTCTTTCATTTCTTCAACAAAAGTGCATGACCATATATTTCCCAACACTGTATTCCACCTGCCATTTCTTTGTCCGTTCTCCTAATTTGTTCAAGTATTTCTGTAGCCTCTCTACTTCCTCAGAACTATCTGTCCGTCCACCCAGCTTTCCATTGTCTGCAAATTTTGCAACAAAGCCATCAATTCCATTATCCAAACAATTGACATATAATGTAAAAAGAATCGGTCCCAACACAGACACCTGTGGAACACTGCTAGTCACCGGCAGCCAACCAGAAAAGGCTCTTTCCACTCTGTCTTTAGCTTCTCCTCAAATTTCAGGGTGAATTCGATCATATTATGATCACTTTCCCCTAAGTGTTCTTTTACCTTAAGCTTTCTAATCAATTCTGGTTCATTGCACAATACCCAATCCAGAATAGCTGATCCTGTAGTGGGCTCAACTCTAAAAAGCCATCTCGTAGGCACTCTAGAAATTCCCCCTCCTGTAATCCAGCACCAACTTGATTTTCCCCAGTCTACCTGCATATTGAAGACCCTATGAATATTGTAACATTGCCCTTCTGGCATGCATTTTCTACCTCCCTTTGTAATTTGTAAGACACATCCTTTCTACTGTTTGAGGGCCTGTATATAACTCCCATTCGAGCCTTCTTACCCTTGCAGGTCCATAACTCTATACACAATGATTTAACACCTTCCGACCTTATGTCACCTCTTTCTAATGATTTGATTTCACTTTTTACCAACAGGAAAACGCCACCCCATCTGCCTTCTTGCCTGTCCTTTCCATACAATGGGCACCTATGGACATTAATCTCCTTTCATTTAATACCATCATTCCCACAATCCTGATTGAGAAATTGCAGAACCTGGGCCTCTGTACCTCCCTCTGCAATTGGATACTCAACTTCCTAAGGCACACACTCAGCAATTTAGGAACAGCTCCTTCCCCTCTACCAAATGATTCCTAAATGGACATTGAAGCTTTGGACACTACCTTGCCTTTTAAAACAAAATACTGTATTTCTGTTTTTGCGCTTTTTAAAATCTATTCAATATACATAATCGATTTACTTGTTTATTTATTATTTTTTAAATTTTATTTATTATTTTTTTTCTCTCTACTAGATTATGTATTGCATTGAACTGTTGCTGCTAAGTTAACAAGTATCACGTCACATGCCGGTGATAATAAACCTGATTCTGATTCCTTCAGCCATGTTTCAGTAATGCTTACCACATCATACCTGCCAATCTGCAACTGTACTGCAAGTTCATCTAACTTATTCCGTACTGTGCGCATTCAAACACAACACCTTCAGTCCTGTATTCACCCTTTTCCATTTTGTTTGCCTTTAACATTATATCTCATCCTGTTGACTGCAATTTTGTCCTATCAACAGCCTCTCTTCACTACACATTGCCTCTGTTTGTAAACCAGCTACCTCATCTTCAGCACTATTATCCACCTTTCCTAAGGTACTTCTTCCATTGAAATATAGGCTGCTCAGGACACTAGTCACACCATGATCAACCCTAATTTTGTCTGAGGTCTTACTAACATCAGAATCAGAATCAGGTTTATTATCACCAGCATGTGACGTGAAATTTGTTAACTTAGCAGCGGCAGTTCAATGCAATACATAATCTAGCAGAGAGAGAGAAAAAAAATAAAATAAATAAACAAGTAAATCAATTATGTATTTTGAATATTTTTTTTAAATGTGCAAAAACAGAAATACTGTATATTAAAAAAGTGAGGTAGTGTCCAAAGCCTCAATGTCCATTTAGGAATCAGATGGCAGAGGGGAAGAAGCTGTTCCTGAATTGCTGATTGTGTGCCTTCAGGCTTTGGTATCCCCTATCTGATGGTAACAGTGAGAAAACGGCAAGCTCTGGGTGCTGGAGGTCCTTAATAATAGACGCTGCCTTTCTGAGACACCACTCCCTAAAGATGTCCTGGATACTTTGTAGGGTAGTATCCAAGGTGGAGCTGATTAGATTTACAACCTTCTGCAACTTCTTTCCATCCTGTGCAGTAGCCCCTCCATAGCAGACAGTGATGCAGCCTGTCAGAATGCTCTCCACGCAATAACTATTGAGGTTTTTGAGTGTATTTGTTGACATGCCAAATCTCTTCAAATTCCTAATAAAGTATAACCGCTGACTTGCCTTCTTTATGACTACATCAATATGTTGGGACCAGGTTATATCCTCAGAGATCTTGACACCCAGGAACAAACTGCTCATTCTTTCCACTTCTGATCCCTCTGAGGACTGGTATGTGTTCCTTTGTCTTACCCTTCCTGAAGTCCACAATCAGCTCTTTCGTCTTACTGACGTTGAGTGCCAGGTTGTTGCTGCAGCACCACTCCACTAGTTGGCATATCTCACTCCTGTACACCCTCTTGTCACCACCTGAGATTCTACTGACAATGGTTGTATCGTCAGCTAATTTGTAGATGGTATTTGAGTTATGCCTAGCCACACAGTCATGTGTATACAGAGAGTAGAGCCGTGGGCTAAGCACACACCCGAGGTGCACCAGTGTTGATTGTCAGTGAGGAGGATATGTTATCACCAATCTGGACAGACTGTGGTCTTCTAGTTAGGAAGTTGAGGATCCAGTTGCAGAGGGAGGTACAGAGGCCCAGGTTCAGCAGCTTCTCAATCAATATTGTGGGATTGATGGTATTATATGCTGAGCTATAGCTGATGAACAGCATCCTGACATAGGTGTTTGTGTTGTCTAGGTGGTCGAAAGCCGTGTGGAGAGCCATTGAGATTGCACCTGCCGTTGACCTATTGTGGCGATAGGCAGATTGTAATAGGTCCACGTCCTTGTTGAGGCAGGAGCTCAGTCTAGTCATAACCAACCTCTTGAAGCATTTCATCACTGTCAATGTGAGTGCTACTGGGTGATAGTCATTAAGGCAGCTCACGCTATTCTTCTTTGGCACTGGTATAATTGTTGTCTTTTTAAAGCAAGTGGGAACCTCTACCCATAGCAGTGAGAGATTGAAGATGTCCTTGAATACTCCCGCTAATTGGTTGGCACAGGTTTTCAGAGCCTTACCATCTGTTTCCGAAGATGCAAGCAAAGGAGTTGCCGTTTAGCGCCATCATGACTTTGCTCCTCCCTCCAAGCATGTATTGAACTACTATAGGTTTTCTTGCATTAAGGTCTTGTTTTGAAGTATTTTTTTCTCTCTTGTACAAATTATGTATAATTTATATTCTGTGTATTCTCTGTACCTATGTGCCTGTGATACTGCTGCAAACAAGTTTTTCAGTGCACCTGTACCTCACTTTAGTTATGCACATAACAATAAAATCATCTTGACATGTTCTCAGTGGAAGATAGAGGAACAGTAATACAGCATTCTGCCTCATTTATTTTTAATGAGATATTTCTGGAGAAACAAAATACAAACTAAATAGAGTAACAATGCAGGTCTTTTTCATTAAAAAATTTGAGGAAGATTGAGGTAGTCTAATATAAGGATGCTTGAAGAAAAATTATAAATTGAAAAAAGCATACATTCTTATTGTGCATTTTTGACATATTGAGCAGCTAAATTCAATAACCTTCAAAAATGGGCATGGAGACCAAGATTCACAAATGACCCATGCTCTCTCTATGGAGTGCAGCAGAAACACCATATCCACGCTGCAAATCAATTATAACAATTGAAGTGTCCACCTATGAATGGCAGATGAAAATTAAAGCTTGACTAAAGCTGAGGTTCTGTTTGACAGAAGGTTTGTTGTGAATGAAGCAGATGCTCTCATATTGAAACTCAGTGGTACAATACAGAACTAAGTTGGCTCTACATTCTTGGGATGCAGCAAAGGAGGCTTCAGTTAAAAAGTTGGGGAGTGACCCTCTTTCTGCAGAATATAAGAAATAGGAGCAGGAGTAGGCCACCCAGCCCGTTGAGCCTGTTCCAGCATTCAATAAGATCATGGCTGATCTGGCTGGGAACTCAGCTCTACCTATCCGCTTTTCCCTCATGCCCTTAATTCTCCTGCTATGTAAAAATCTACCTAACTGTGTCTTAAATGTTTTTAAGAAGTAGCCTGTAATGCTTCCCTGTGCAGAGAATTGTACTGGTTCACTACTCTGGGAAAAGCAGTTTTTCTTCATCATCCTAAAACATTTCCCCAAGTGTTGAGGTATGTCCCCTAGTTCTAATCTCACTTACCAGTGGAAACAACATTCCATTTGCCTTTTCGATAATCTGTTCACCAGCAAATGAACTTTTTGTGATTCATGTAAAAGCACTCAGAAGTTCCTCTGCAAACAGCAGGCTGCAATCTTTCACCATTTAAGTAATCTGATTGTTTTTGGAAGAAAAATCATACAATCATAAGACATCCAGATAGGTGCTTTAAGTCAATGAGAACTGAAAACTCGAGGTCAGAGTCAGAAATCAGTGTTCAAGTTCAATGACCTTACAGCTCAGGAAGCAAGTGAAATCATCTGAAGATTCAGGTTTCTTCACTCTTCCTTTCCAGTGCTGATGATGGATCTTAGCCCAAAACATTGAATGTTTATTCCTCTCCATAGATGCTGCCTGGATGGCTGAATTCCTTTAGCATTTGGTTTGTATTGCTCTGGATTTCCAGTATCTGCGTAATCTCTTGTGTTGATGAAATCATCCTCACTCATATCCTGGCAAATGTATTTAAAGCCACAGGCATCCCCATTGCTTACCGACAAAAAATTTTGTCAATCAGTAATGATCCCAAACATTTCAAGCTTCACTGCATTTTCACACAATTTTCACATGTCACAGCTTGCATAGATCTCCCAGCTATTCAGTTAAGCCAGATCATCCAAATTTACTGTACAATATTTGCTAAAACACTGTCCTCCCTCTTGCTAAGCAAAGAAGCACAACTAGATACAGCAGCAAGACTGGGGAAGGCATCACGTTTTTGACATTGTTAGTGTTTGCTAACAGTGGTGCAGTCAAGGCTAGGAGTGGAACAGTTAAGAGAGAATGACTTTAGGAATTCTTAATATTGATTCTGCAAAGTGACAAAATATCATATCCAGTGTGCAAACTATCTGTTGATTGGCTTTTACTACTCATTATTAGCTGATGAATCAGTATTTCACTTTGTGAAAAACTATTTTTAATATATTCATTGCAGGGATGCATACACAAGGCCATAAGACATAGGAGCAGAATTAGGCCATCTGGCCCATCAAGTCTGCTCCGCCATTCAATCATGGCTGATCCTTTTTTTTCCTCCTCCTTAACCCCAGTTCCCAGCCTTCTTCCCGTAACCTTTGATGCCATGTCCAATCAAAAACCTATCAATCTGCCTTAAATACACACAATGACCTGGCCTCCACAGCTGCATATGCAACGAATTCCACAAATTCATCACACTTTGGCTAAAGAAATTTCTCCGCATCTCTGTTTTGAAAGGGCGCCCCTCTACCCTGTGGCTATACCCTCTTGTCCTAGACTCTCCCGCCATGGGGTACGTCCTTTCCACATCTACTCTGTCTAGGCCTTTCAACATTCGAAAGGTTTCAATGAGATCCTCCTTTATCCTTGTGAATTCCAGTGAGTACAGACCCAGAGCCATCAAACGATCTTCATGAGGTAACCCTTTCATTCCGGGAATCATCCTTGTGAACCTCCTCTGGACCCTCTCCAATGCCTGCACATTTTTTCTAAGATGAAGGGCCCAAAACTGTTCACAATTCTCAGGTGAGGCCTCACCAGTGCCTTACAAAGCCTCAGCATCACATCCTTGCTCTTGTATATTAGACCTCTTGAAATGAATGCTAACATGGTATTTGCCTTCCTCACCACCGACTCAACCTGCAAGTTAACCTTTAGGGTGTTTTGCACAAGGACTGCTAAGTGCCTCTGCATCTCAGATTTTTGGATTTTCCCCTCCTTTAGAAAATAGTCCGCACATTTATTTCTACTACCAAAGTACATGACCGTGCATTTTCCAACATTGTATTTCATTTGCCACTTTCTTGCCCATTCTCCTAATCCGTCTTAAGTCCTTCTGCATCCTACCAGTTTCCTCAACTCTACCTGCCCCTCCACCAATCTTTGTATCATCTGCAAACTTGGCCACAAAGCCTTCTACATAAGCAGCAATGCTGGTATTGATTGTCCATCTCTGGATGCTTTCTGAACTGAGGAGACATTAAAAGTTAACCACATTGGTGGATGTGGAATTACCTATGGTGAGACTGGATAAGTATATCAGATTTCTGTGCCAGAGGACATTACTGAAACTAATAGATGACAATCTAATAGTTTGACAGGTACTTTCCCTGGGACTTAGCTTCTTTTTTAAAATCACATGTTTACTTATTCAGATACTTCAATTTACATTTCCAAGACATGATTCAAACTCACATTCCAGGACCAATGGTTCAAGACACAACTATAACATTACCCTACTAGGAAGAATCATGCTCGGTGACATAGGCAGCCAGGCATTGGTGGGCACATAGAGTACCCCAAATGGGGCACTTCAGTGCTCATCAGGAATGATACTGTCACATTAGCACTGAATGAGTTCTAGAGGATAATGCTTGTAGAAAGAAATGGTGTGAGGATGCAGCTCTTAAGTTTTCACTCTCCCCATGCCATAGTATTACTCTTGAAACTATTGATAGCAGATACCCATGAAATGCACCCTGGCCAGGCAGTACAGGATTAAAAGTTCACGTATGAAGGAAATACAAAATACTTAGTTTCAAGCTCTCAAAAATCACCAGCTCTGCTTGCACATAAAGGATACAATTGAAGTGGTATCTGATCTATTGGTTTCCACCCAGGACAAAAGGCATGGATAATGTGTGTAGCAACTGGTAGGAGAGATTGAGTGAATTCTACCCCTGAGGACTCAACATATAGATGAAGGCTGCTGGATATGCAAATGAAATGTCTGGTGCATTGAGATGATTTGAAATTTTTAATTTCAAGGAAAAAGGGGGATTCCAATTCCAGCTTGACAGAGCTTTGTGCAAAGTTTAAAGCATTTTCTTTCCATTGTCAAAGTGTGGACAAGTCTGTTTGCATATTTATGTGCCCACTTGTAATCAAAAGGAAGATGTTACAACATTGATTAGCCACCTTCTAAGAGAGCTCCCAATGCCACCAAGACAGACATCCCACCTCTCCCGGGAGTTCCGTGAGTCTCCCGCATATCGATAGTGGCTCCCTGACGCCCGGAAATTATATACAATATCCTGGAAATAGATTTTTTTGAGGGGGAGAGGGAAAGGGGGAGCGCGCATCCTGATTGGTCTCTCTTCGTGCTAAGAGTGGTCCCCAACGAGCGAACGATATGATTTAGCGATATGAAACCATATAAGTCAGCTGCACCTTTCCTCATTTCCTGTCATGCACTGTTGAATATTAATGCATGCGAGGTCATTAGTGACCCAAGACGTGCAAAGGAATGGGTCCGTGACCCATTTGTGAATGTCTCTGGTGAATCATCCATGTCAGCGCGGGAAAAAGATCAACTCCTTGAGATTGCAAATGATGGTGGGCTGAAAAGTATGTTTGACATAACATCTCTGCTGGCATTCTGGATCAAAGTCAAGGCTGAATATCCTGAGATAGCCATGAAAGCACTGAAAACGTTGCTTCCATTTCCAACATATTTCTGTGAAGCGGAGTTTTCTGCGATGAATGCAACGAAAACTAAATTGCAGAATAGACTGGACATAAGGAACCCCCTTCGAGTATTGCTGTCTCCCATCACCCCTCGATGGGACTGTCTTGTTGCAGGGAAACAAGCCCAGGGCTCCCACTGATTCGGCGATATTGGTGTGTTGCAATGATTTTATGTGTTCATACGAGGAAAATATGCGGTGTGTTTAATATCCAAACGTTACTTAAAATGTTATGATGCTATTGACTTATAAGTGACTTATAATTCAGTGGTCCCCAACTTCTGGGCTGCGAAGAATACAACGGTGGCCGAGACGCACCCAGCACATCTTTAAGAAAAAATCCGAAATAAACAAGCTAATTAATTAGGTGCCACCCGGCACGTAAATGTCAGCCCAGATCAGAGGCGATTGCCGATTGCGTTGCCTCTAATCTGGGCTGACATTTACGTGCCGGGTAGCACCTAATCAATTGGCTTGTTTATTTCGGCTTTTTTCTTAAAGATGTGCTGGGTGCGTTCTGGCTAACGCTGTATTCTCCACGGATCGGTATCGGTTCGCTGCCCGGAGATTGAGGACCACTGTTATAATTGACTTATCACTAAATTCATGCGAGGAAAATATGCGCTGGGTGTTTAATATTAAATTCCTTAGATAAACCCTTTTAGAAACAAAATTGAGTGTATTATCCACTTACAAGTGACTTATAGTGACTTGTCACCTATATTCTGGTCGCGTTTAACATCCACCCCCCCACCCCCGACCTGGCTGGTCCGCAAGAATATTATCAATATTAAACCAATCCACGGTGCAAAAAAGGTTGGGGATCCCTGATTTAAACTAGCTGGCTAGCTGCCAAGGAGCTACGCTATTGATGTCCTGTTGAGGCCAAACTCCCTGTAGACTTGCTTAAAGTTGTAATAGAATAAACATGATAATATAATATAAGTACATATTTTAATGTCACATTTGCTGCATAGATGCAACTTGGTTTACAAATTAGACAAAATCACTAAACAAAGTATTACATACAACCTTGGAGGTCGACAGGGGGGTGGTGGAGGGGGGATATGGGGTTGTGGGGACGCAGGGGTGCTACCTCCCTGAAATGAGTTTTTGCAGGGTGGGATGTCTGCCATGAAAGATTGGACAGTTGCCTTCTCAGCTACAGATTACAGTGTACAAAGAAGCTTGTGCCATCCAGATACTGTCCAAACCAAATAGATTTCTCAGTACTAGGTACCAGATGCAACAAAGGCAAAAATCAAACCCACAGAGATGACCCTGCAATTCCAATACAAGCATCTGAACTGGGAGAAGCAGTTCATAGTTTAGTCAAGGACAATGTATCAGCCTCACAGAATCGTGTCTCACAACACATCTCTCAAGCTCTGCAATTCATGTGTACATATTTTTTACATATCTACTAAGTGTCAAAATGAAGGCTGAATTCAACAATCATGAGGGAGTTGTGTTGCAAGTCTCATTGTTGACTCATGACCCCATGAAGCGTGGTTTGACAGCTACACCAATATTTAATCTGATGTGTCCTCAAGCTCCTAGCCACAAAATGGGTGAGGAAAGAATAAATAGAAATGATAAACATACTTGGCTTCATCCTCACCAGTCTCCACATTGCTAGTGCATATGTTCACTTCAGTTTTATTAGGTGTGACTGCTGCACTCCTTGTCAAAGAGGTGTCATTATACTGTCACAAACAAAATGCTGGAGGAACTCAACAAGGCAGGAAGCATCTATGGAAAAGAGTAAACTCAACATTTTGGGCTGAGACCCTCCATCAGGACTGGAAAAAAAAGATGAGAAGTGAGAGCAAAAAAGGTGGGGGGAGGGTAGGAAGAAACTCCAGGTGATAGGTGTAACCAGGAGGGGGAAGGGGTGAAGTAAAGAGCTGGGAAGTTGATTGGTGAGAGATATACAGGGCTGGAGAAGGGGTGAGACGGACCGTCATGCACAAGTCCCTGGACAACGGGGGCAAGAACGTCCCCAATGTCGCCCTCACCCTGATGGCCAGCTTCGTATGTGGCTGCATCAGGTTGTGTGTAGAGCCCAGGTATGTGGGCACCACGTACCACTATGTGCCCAGGTTCTACTTGTCGCCCTGGCTACGAAGGATGGGTCTGGCCCTACTCCCGTGCAATGCCCCAGTCAGCTGGTCGTTGCCGGCATACCTGTCCTACGTAGCAAAGTTCTTCCAGGAGAATGCCTTTGACCACAGGGCCATCAGGCAGTGGTCGGCACGAAGTGTCCTGCAGGCACTGCAGGAGAAGGACGTGATGGACACAGTGGGGTGGTTCCCTGAGCAGACTGTCCAGTTCATCTGGCAAAATGCCTCATCGCCAGATCTCACCAACAGGCACCAAGACCTCGCCTGGCTGGCGGTGAGAGGGGCCCTCCCAGTCAGAGCCCTCCTGTACGCCCGGAACGTCGTCTCCGCACCCCACTGCCCACGGGAGGACTGCAGTGAGGAGGAGTCTGTGACCCACCTCTTTGCACACTGCCAGTTCGCAAAGAGGGTGTGGAGGAGGATGGACGGGCTAGTGTCACGTTTTATCCCCAGCAGCTGCGTAACAGAGGACTCTCTGATCTACGGGCTGTTCCTGGGGACGCACACGGAGACCAACATCCAGTGCTGCTGGCAGATCATCAACTCGGTGAAAGACGCTCTTTGGTCAGCCCGAAACTTGATGATCTACCAGCACATGGAGATGTCCATGGGAGAATGCTGCCGACTGGCACACTCTCGGCTGCAGGAGTACGTGCTGAGGGACGCACTGAAACTTAGTGCAGCCACCGCAAGGGCCCGGTGGGGAGGGACCACAGTATAGGTTTCTCCACCCGCGGGAGTGGGAGGGGTCGGTGGGCGGGGAGTATACCCCTCAACAATGATAGGCTAAGCTGAACTACTGGAGTGCCACGTGGGTGGCTATAAATACGGATATTTTACTGAGTATAATGGAAACGTATGTAAAGGAGGAAAAGTTATTGAATGGTTTATTGTATATATTTATTTTTGAATAAAGTATATTTTGAAATAAAAAAAATCTGATAGGAGAGGGTAGAAGACCATGGAAGAAAGGGAAGGGGGAGGAGCATCAGTGGGAGGTGATGAGAAGGTAAGGAGATATGGTGAGACAGGGAAAAGAGAATGGGTGAATGGTGAAGTGGGGGTGGGAAATTACTGGAAGTTGGAGAAATCAATGTTCATGCCATCAGGTTGAAGGCTACCCAGTTGGAATACAAACCATTGTTCCTCCAACCTGAGTGTGGCCTCATCACGGCTGTAGAGGAGGCCATGGACTGACATGTTGGAATAGGAATGGGAAGTAGAATTGAAAAGGATGGCCACTGGGAGATCCCATTGTGCTGCTTTGATTTCCAGCATCTGCAGATTTTCTAGTGTTCGTGTCATTATACCGTACATGCATTCTGTCATTGGGTGTGATACATTCATCAACATAAAGTCAGGAAATCCCTAATGTTGCGAATTAGACATCAATAAGATTGTTCATTAATTAAATTTGTAAGCAAGCACACATTTTGCAGAAGGTCGGAATAATTAAATAAATTGCAATTAAATCTAGAGATTTTGGGAAAGATTTGCAAATTATTTATCTAAATATCAAAAAGTCATTCAGCTTAATGCAAGTTATATTAGAAAATAGGTAAGTATGTAGTTTAATGGTAACAAAGACAAATAACATAAAGATTGTTGCACAAACTCAAATAGTCTTAATAACCAACACAAATATTAATCTGGACATTAATCTTTCAAATTAGATTAGGTGTTGATAATGAAATTCATCAACTTTCATTTTAGACTCAATCATAATTGAAAACTCTTCATAAAGAAATGGAGAAGGGGAAATTACTGACTACTTCATTTAAGATCCACACACAAAAAATGCTGAGGAACTCAGCAGGCCTGGCAGCATCTATGGAAAACAGTAAACAGTCATTTAAGTTCATGCAGTGAGAAAGCTGCAAACTAAACAAATGTCTGTGTGGCTCATTATGCACTTAACTAAAAACTGTTATAACACTACAATACTTTGACAGATTTTCCATTTCAAACACTGCAAACAGACTTCAATGTCTCATCACATTCCCCAATCTAGGGAGCATAGAAAAAGTGACCATTGATCAAAAACCAATTGGCTACAATTTGAGAATTCTAGGATTAGTTTTGGATTAGCAGGCAAAGAGAACTCTTTCATATATCTAACTTCATTAAGTGCATTGACATTGACATCCAAATGAAACCTTTTTTCCAAATTCATAGAAAATGTCCCATAAACAGTAAAATGTACTTAGATGATTTACACAATGTGGGGTTTTGCCTCAAAGCTAGAAATTGCTATATGCAAAACCAGTCAAATACAGGTTTTTAAGCTGTATGATAGTTTAATTGTACTATGAAGGCTTGTATACAAATAATACATTTCTGCAAAGTGTTTAAAGGCATTATGAAGGCGTTAAGACCCTTGCAATGGCTCCCAGTGAGACAGAAATTTATATTTGTGTAAAACACAAAAGGATGGCAAATTAGATTGATGGATAGGCAAGGTGGGCTGTAAAATGGAGACAGCCAGTCTCGACTTCTTCAGGCTTCACTGACTTACAAGCAGCTGCACTCTCCAATCTTTGTTAGAAATACTTAACTGAGAAGGAGGTGGGCTATTCTATAATATGTCAATCAAAGTTGCCAGTTGTTAGAATAGGATAATATATTTATAGAAGGTTAGTACAGAGCAATTGCTAGTGATGATCTTCAATGAGTAGCTGGAGAGAATTTCACTTAGTTGTACAGGCTACCTCTAGATCTAGATTCCAGGTAAGAAATTAAACTGTTGCTATATAATCCAATTAGAGCCTACTTCAGGCATACTGAAGCATCTTCAATTATTCCAAAAGACTGAGGTTTGGTAAAATACTGAAAGGCTTTTATTCGCTGTACAATACGACCTCCACAGTGAGTGTCTGCCCCCGGACTGAGGGGGAGGGGCAAGACGAACACCTTTATACAGGACTCTGTGGGAGGAGCCACAGGGGCAGTCAGCAGAGGGGTGTGTCCAGACAGGTAACCGAGTTACAACATATATACATGGTTTACCACATTCACCCCTCCTTTTATTAAAAAGAGTCCCGCGGGGTGAAGTGACTGACAATATTTACAAGAAGTATATTTACAGGTTAAGTCTATCAGACGGTCGAGTCCGTCGCTGTGATCTACGTAGCACCGGCGGTGATTGAACCGGCGATGGCGGTTGTGCTGGCTCCGGCCTGACTTCAGGTGCCAGCACGTTAGGCGTCGGTAATCCCTCGTGCGTGTGCGTCGCGCCCGGTATGGGAGTGTCATGTGGTGTCTGTATAGGGTTTGGGGTGCACGGTGTCTCGTAGGTACATACATTGGTGGGTACAGGGTCAATAGTCACCACGGAGTGTTCAGGGTAGGGGCCCGGAGCTCCTGCGGGCGCCAGGTCGTGGATGGAGACCGTGTCCTCCCGCCCATCAGGTAAAACCACGTAGGCATACTGGGGATTCGCATGAAGTAAGTGAACCCTCTCGACTATCGGGGAGTATTTATTGCTCCTCGCATGTTTCCGAAGCAGCACTGGCCCCGGGGACGTCAGCCAAGATGGCAGGGTGGTTCCAGTGGTCAATTTTCTGGGAAAAGAAAAGAGCCGCTCATGAGGGGTGGCATTGGTGGCTGTGCATAACAGGGAGCAGATGGAGTGGAGTGCCTCGGGAAGGACCTCCTGCCAGCGGGAGACCGGCAGTCCCTTTGACCTGAGGGCTAAGAGTGTGGCTTTCCACACTGTGCCATTCTCCTTCTCTACCTGTCCATTCCCCCGGGGATTATAGCTCGTGGTCCTACTGGTTGCAATTCCCCTAGTCAGTAGATATTGGCGCAGCTCGTCACTCATAAACGAGGACCCTCTGTCACTGTGGATATAGCATGGGTATCCGAACAGAGTGAAGAGCTTGCGCAGGGCTTTTATAACTGACATGGTAGTGGTGTCGGGGCAGGGGATGGCGAAGGGGAACCGCGAGTACTCGTCAATTACGTTAAGAAAGTACACATTGCAGTCGGTGGAGGGAAGGGGGCCCTTAAAGTCAACACTCAGTCGCTCAAAGGGGCGGGTGGCCTTGATGAGTGGTGCCTTTTCGGGTCGGTAGAAGTGCAGTTTGCACTCTGCGCAGACTTGGCAGTCCCTGGTCATCATCCTGATCTCCTCAAGGGAGTAAGGCAGGTTCTGGGCTTTCACGAAGTGGAAAAGCCGGGTGACCCCCGGGTGGCAAAGGTCTACATGTAGGGCGTATAGCCGGTCGATCTGCGCGCTGGCGCATGTTCCCCAGGATAGGGCATCGGAGGGCTCGTTGAGCTTCCCAGGCCTGTACATGATGTCATAGTTGTAGGTGGAGAGTTCGATTCTCCACCTCAGAATTTTATCATTTTTGATTTTGCTCTGCTGCTGATTATTAAACATGAATGCGACTGAGCGCTGGTCAGTTAGCAGGGTGAACCTTTTGCCGGCAAGATAGTGCCTCCAGTGCCTTATAGCTTCCACTATGGCCTAGGCCTCTTTCTCTACCGCAGAGTGCCGAATTTCAGGGCCTTGAAGGGAACAGGAGAAGAACGCCACTGGTCTTCCTGCCTGGTTGAGGGCAGCAGCCAGCGCAAAGTCGGAGGCGTCACTCTCTACTTGGAAGGGAATGGCCGCATCCACCGCATGCATTGCTGCTTTGGCTATGTCCCCTTTTATGCGGTTGAAGGCCGCGTGGGCCTTGGCAGAGAGGGAGAATGTGGTGGACTTGACTGGGGGCGGGCCTTGTCTGCATAGTTAGAGACCCATTGGGCGTAATATGAAAAGAAGCCCAGGCACCTTTTGAGGGCTCTGAGGGTATTGGGAAGAGGGAGTTCCAACAAGGGGCGCATACGGTCGGGGTCAGGGCCAATGACTCCATTCTCCACGACACACCCAAGGACAGCAAGTCGGGTGGTCCCAAATACACATTTGTCCTTGTTATAGGTGAGGTTGAAAGATTTGGCCGCTTGAAGAAATTTTTGGAGGTTGTTGTCGTGATCCTGCTGGTCGTGACTGCAGATGGTGATGTTATCCAGATATGGGAACGTGGCCTTCAGTTGGCACTGGTCCACCATCCGGTCCATTGCCCTCTGGAAGACAGATACACCATTCGTGACACTAAAGGGGACGTGCAGGAATTGATAAAGCCTGCCGTCCGCCTCGAAGGCAGTGTAAGGGCGGTCCTCCCAGCGGATGGGGAGCTGATGGTAAGCGGATTTTAGGTCTATGGTCGAGTACACCTTGTACTGTGCTATCTGATTGACCATATCCGCGATACAGGGTAGAGGGTACGCGTCGAGCTGCGTGAATCTATTGATGGTCTGGCTATAGTCCACGACCATCCTATTCTTCTCCCCGTTCCGAACAACCACCACCTGCGCCCTCCAAGGACTTGTGCTTGCCTCAATGACACCCTCCCTGAGCAGCCGCTGCACCTCCAACTTAATGAAAGCTCTGTCCCCCGCGCTATACCTCCTGCTTTTAGTTGCAACAGGTTTACAGTGGGGGGTCAGGTTGGCGAACAGCGGTGGGGGAGGGATCCTGAGGGTGGAGAGGCCGCAAGTGGTGTCGGTAGTGTGGCAGTTGGCATGATGTTGGGTGGGATGCGCGGGTCGGTGTGTGTGTGTAGTCAGTAGCGGGGTACGTGACATATCTCTACAAAACGGGATTTATGACAGTAATTGGTGGGAGGGGCCCATCATACTTCATTGTCACGCTTTTCAGGTGGCTCTGGAAGTCCAACCCCAACAGCACAGGGGCACACAGTTGAGGCAAGACCAGTAACGTAAAGTCCCCATATTCTGTGCCCTGCACCACTAGTGTCGCTACACAACCCCCCCGGATGTCTGTTGTATGCGACCTGGAGGCCATGGTGACCCTCCGACTTACCGGCCGTATCATGAGTCCACAAGGCTGCACCGTGACCGGGTGGATAAAACTCTCCGTGCTGCCTATGTCAAACAGGCAGCTTGTCCTGTGCCCCTCCACCAGGATGTCCATCATTGACCTTGCGAGCTGGTGGGGAGCGCTTTGGTCGAGGGTCACGGAAGCCAGGGTGGGGTCGCTGTCTTGGTCCAGCGTGGTGGGGTGCCCTGTGAGCACCCGTTGGTCGTAGGCGGTGGGAGGTGGCGCCGACCAAGATGGCCGCTCCCATGTCTTGCATGTGGTGGTGGCGTGCAGGGAAGATGGCGGCAGGCAAGATGGCGACCCCCACGTCTCGCACGTGGTGGCAGTGTGCAGGGAAGATGGCGACCCCCACGTCTCGCACGCGGCGCTGCTTGATCCCGCTCGCGGTTTTAACTTACAGACCTTAGCGAAGTGGCCCTTCTTTCCGCAGCTGGAACAGGTAGCTTGTCGGGCCGGGCAGCGTTTCCGGGGGTGCTTCTCCAGTCCACAGAAGTAGCACTTCGCGGACACAAGACTGGCGGCAGCCGAGGTCGATTCGTCGGCAGGTTACGGGGTCTGTGGCACCCACGAGGCCATCGGGAGATCGCGTGCCTGGAGAGCCTCGGAGTTATGCAGAGCGGCCTCCAACGTATCAGCCAGCTCCATCGCCGAACTTAGGGTAAGATCGGCTTTTTCCAGCAGCCGCTGGCGCACGTACACTGACCTGGTCTCCGTGATGAAGGCGTCTCTCACTAGGAGTTCTGCATGCTGCACCGCCGTCAGCTCCTGGCAATTGCTGGCTCGCACAAGTGTCCGTAGGGCCTGGACGAACTCGGCACTCGATTCCCTGGGGTGTTGTTGCCGTGTCGCTAAACGGTGCCGAGCATAGACGCTGTTTATCGGCCGCAGGTATTGTCCTTTGAGTGCGTTCATTGTGCCGTCGTAGTTCGGCTGGTCTCTGATCAGCGAATAGACCCGTGGACTGACCCTGGAGAGTAGAACTCTGCGCTTCGCTACGGGGTCAGTCGTTTTAATCTCCTCTAGATACGCTTTGAAGCAGGCCAGCCAGAGTTTGAAAGCGTTTCCAGCTTCAGGTGTTTGCGGATTGAGGTCTAATTTTTCTGGTCTCAGGGACTGTTCCATGTTTTAAAACGTACAGTGAATAAAATTGAAGCACCTTCAATTACTCCAAAAGACTGAGGTTTGGTAAAATACTGAAAGGCTTTTATTCGCTGTACAATACGACCTCCACAGTGAGTGTCTGCCCCTGGACTGAGGGGGAGGGGCAAGGCGAACACCTTTATACAGGACTCTGTGGGAGGAGCCACAGGAGCAGTCAGCAGAGGGGTGTGTCCAGACAGGTAACCGAGTTACAACATATATACATGGTTTACCACACATACCACTTAATTGTAGAGGTATTTCATATTAGAGAAGGTGGGAGATGTGCTTCTTCTTGAATAGTGTGGTTCACTTAAAAGGAAACCCTAGCTAGAAATGAGGATTCAGTTGGAACAGATAGCCTCCTACTGTCGCAAACTCTTGACTTAGAACTCCTAAACCACATTTATCCTAGGGCAGGAATGAAATTAGCTCAGCCATACTATTCATTGGAATGTTGCTCTGTGAACATGGAAACTGTGTTAATCATTAAGCTGGACATTAATATTTCAACAAACTGCTTGAGAAATTCAGCAGGTCAAGTACTATTTGTGGGGGCAAAGGAATTTTGTCTTAATTCAAACACAAGCTTTAGCGAGAAGAAAAAATATACAAAATAAACATTGTCAAACTCTTTATATTCTTTGTATTATTTGGTTAATATATTCAGTAGTATTAACAATATTTTTAAACCATAGCACCATTGCTACTCACATAGCCATCTGGAATGATACATCCTCATTGCTTGAGAGATATCTCCGCTTGATTCAACCCCTTGTCCAGTAGCGGAAAGAGGCTAAACTGGGATACTTCCCCACAAAGACCCTGCACTGGCTGCACCAAGTCTCAGTACATCCCTCAGCATGTGCTCCTGCAGCTTGGAATGTCCAGCTGCAGGACAGCCAGCCACTCACTTGGCATGGGCAAGGCATATAAAATGATCAGCCAGAGCAGAATGTTATGATACCTTACATCTGCCATGAGGAGATACCCATGAACCATATCTTTCACTTCAGTAATTGAGAAGTTTTACCTCCCCACAGTAGAATACTCAAGACAGAAATCTGACAATCATTTCCTCCGACCAAATAGACAATTCATGGTACTAGCATCATGATCACTTCCGATTATTGTGAGGGTATGGCAGCCCACACCTCTGTGGAAAAGTCACATCCTCCTTGACCATGACAAGGTATTGCAAGGTGTTTACTGCACTACAGTTTCGTAACATTATGATCACTTTGATCACTTTGCACGATATTAAACTTTTTTTTAAAAATTGTATCCTTTCTTGTAAAAATTGTGTTCGTTTTTTTCTCGTGATTACTGCTTATATGATGCTATGTTCCTGTGATGCTGCTGCAGGTAAACATCTGTTCATACACACACTTGCACACATGACAATAAACACAACTTTTAGTTTGTTAACATGTTGGACAGTACTCTTCACAATGCATGTGTTTAATCTCCATAGTTATTATGGAGTTCATGGTTTACAAATACACAGTGCATTGTCAGTCATCATTGTCATTCATCAAAGCCTAGAGCTTTGGTGAACTGCAGCAATGTTTTTAGACTCAAGTACTGAGAATGGTCTCCCTCCGTGAATGGAGTGAAGGGGGTGATATCAAAGTGAGTGTGGGGGAGTTAGATTAGTCTGCCTTCTTGTTCAGCCCCTGTATCCTGAGTTCTGAACACTATCTAAAGGAGCTGAGGAGCAACAGGTTCTGAACTGTTCCTGGTCTAAAGTTGGAGTGCTGCTCCTGATCTCCCAATGTTGGAGGCTGATGGTTTCTGAGCTGCTCTTGGTCTCCTTCAGCTGGGGGGGGGGCAAAGGCTTGTTTTCCCTTTGTTTGTGTTTTCCTGTAGGCTCTCCTTTTCTTCTTTGACCCTCCATTTTGATGCTTCTTCAGCATACGTCATTGGCTTCCCATACTTACTTCATTCTCTGATGAGCAGAGGTCGCTGTTATTTATCTCTTCTTCCCAGTACTCTTATTCTCAGTGGCCTGTTGTCTCTTGGATGGAGTCTACTGTATCTTCTTTCCCCTTCCCTTTAGCCATTCCCCCTCTAATCCATCTGCCATGTCCTTGTCCATTAACTCCACTTCTTGGGGAGAAAGCTAGGGGCTTATGGCTGGGTTTCGGGAGCTCAAGGTGGATGGCTTCCTCATTCCTCCTGGTCTTTGTCTTTACTTGGCTTCTGCACTGGTAGAAAGTGTGTCAGTGTTCCTCAGAGACTTGTTGTTAGCCATCTCTCCATCTTATAGCTAGTGCAAAGGTGGAAGCACAGTTTGGTCAGGCCTTGAAGAGATGACCTGCTTGCCTGCCAGCACAGATGGCAACATTGGCTTTCCCTACATTCTTTTGTCCAGTGGCCTTCCTGCTTGCAGGTGACTGCACTCCATAGGGCCATCTTGTGTCCAGGTTTAACACACACTGAGTGACCCTGCTTATACCATTTATTCACAGTTTCCTCCAAAGGCCAACACCAAGAGTGGGTGAATGATGACTTTCTTATCATTAGTCTTGCACTTGCAGGTCCTTGATATCAACACAGCTTCCTGCTTCTTTAACTTTAACAGCTAATAAGGTGAGGACTTCCAGGAAGGGCATAGGTGCATTAAACATGTTCATTGTCATCACATGCTTCTGGGTGGGGGAGATAAAGCGTGGCTGTTTGTTAGAGTGATTTTTGGGTTTAGGTCATTTACATTTAGCAAGTGGCCTTGGCTATCAGTCTTCTGTTCCTTGAAAATGTATTGTGGATTTAATTTGGAACAATACTTTTCCTCAAAGCTGTGGATCCCAGTCCAGATGATGCTGGCATCTGTGGGATGGATGCAAATCAAAAGATGTGAAGTTTGTATGTAGATTCAAAAGAAAGCATTGCCTATACTTTGTATGTAAATATAGAATTGTCCTTTGTGTTTAGCACATAAACACTGAGCCCCACGTTGGGCCAGCAGACCTCTCAACCGAAAGAGTCTCCATGTGATGCCTGCTTTACCTTGTTTTGTCAAATAGAGAAGCTGCCTTTTATCTACCAGTAACTCTCTCCAGTGATTTCATTCAGGCAACAACACTGCTCAACAATAAAAATGGAGGGAGAAAACCAAACACTACATGGCTTTTTTCAACATCAAAAGCTTTCTGCTTTTGTCGACTATAGGGATTCCTTCTCAATTCATCTCTTCACCTCAAATTTATTACGATTTTGTATCATTGCATATTTACATGCAAATTGTAATTTTAAACAATGGGTCCACCACAAATTCAATTCCAACAGACACAATATTAGTTATCACTGAGTGAAATGAAAAAGAATGGGTCTGTAAGAAAGTAATTCCTGTACTAATTTGTTACTGCTGCACAATGCTGTTCCCCAACAAAGAAGGCCTCAGATAAAGACCTGGAAAATGTGATTCACTTTCGATGCTAAGGAGTGAACTCCCAGTGAAGGTAAACATTATTGCTTACCCCCTTCTGGTTCTGATCAAGATGGAGCTGAGCTGAGTTCTCTGCTGAGGTTGTGTCTCAGTGTACAAAATTTTTTTAGGTTTGTAGGGATGGTCTTGGGAACGGAGGGGAGATAGGGGTCAGATTGGGTTTAGGAACTCGGATATGGGGGAGTTCAAAGGCCAATGATGTGGACATGTGATAAAGGTTACCCATGGTCAGATGTTGGGCTGGCAGACCGAGGACAAGAACTATTGGCCCCTCCAGGTCAGTGAATTGGTGGAGTCAGGGATTGCAGTTCCATACAGGCAGGAGACAAGAGGGCTAGTGACCCCTAGGTACACGAATCGGTGAGACAGGAGTTCGATGCCTAGTGTTCAGAGTCTCCTCAGAGGCCTGAAGTTTGGGGTTCTTATTTGCTGTTATTGGCAGACCCTAGGACGGATGCCAAATATTGAAGCCCGAAAGTCAATCAGAAGTCTGGAAGTCGAGGCTCGATGGTTAGAACCCCAAGTCTGCAAGTCCATTAGGAGAAGTTGAAGCCTAACGTCTGCAAATCCACGAGTCCACTGGAGGCTGGAGGCTGGAGGCCGGAGACAGCCTGTCCTGGAGTGGACCATGTATGTGCATGGGAAGAACAGGCTAAATTTGCTATCAACACACATAAAAGTTGCTGGTGAACGCAGCAGGCCAGGCAGCATCTCTAGGAAGAGGTACAGTCGATGTTTCGGGCCAAGACCCTTCGTCAGGACTAACTGAAAGAAGAGCTAGTAAGAGATTTGAAAGTGGGAGTGAGAGGGGGAGATCCAAAATGATAGGAGAAGATAGGAGGGGGAGGGATGGAGCCAAGAGCTGGACAGTTGATTGGCAAAAAGGATATGAGAGGATCATGGGACAGGAGGCCTAGGGAGAAAGAAAAGGGGGAAGGGGGAAAAACAGAGGATGGGCAAGGGGTATGGTGAGGGGGACAGAGGGAGAAAAAAGAGAGAGAGAGAAAGAATGTGTGTATATAAATAATTAACAGATGGGGTACAAGGGGGCAGTGGGGCATTAGCGGAAGTTTGAGAAGTCAATGTTCATGCCATCAGGACTTGTCAAACCTGATGGCATGAATATTGACTTCTCAAACCTGATGGCATTGAATTGAATTGAAAACATCAAAAAATATTTTAAAATTTGTATTACATTAGAGGTTGATGAGGTTCAGGGTCAAGAAAAATAAATGCAGTTTAGAGACAATTTTAATTCATCTAATTAAATGCCTGATATGCTGAATGGCCTATTAAGAACAGTCCAAAATTACTGCCCTACGACCTTGTTCTTTCCTGCAAACAAGAGGCATTTTTGCTTAGGCAAGGTTAACATTTTCACTCCAGTATACTATACATTAGAACACTAAATCAATTAAGTATAGACACTGTAATGTACTTGCATTTAATGGTGAACCTGTTACGGAAGATTAAGGGCTAAATTGTTCCAAACCCAAATGACTGACGCAAATGAAATGTATTTTGGAAATACTAAACACAAAGCAAATTTGGGTGCACTGATAGCTCCTAATCTTCAGCCTCCTGTACTTTCACTTTCTACTTGAGTTTTCCCTTTCAGTTTCATTTTCCATAGGCCTTTCTTCTCTAACACAAACATGTAGGAGTCAAAAAACAAAATAAGTTAATTTTCAGTAATGAAAGCAGCAGGGTAAACTGTTTGTAGGTCATCTCACTTACGTGGTTTAATTAAGACAGCTTGCAGAACTGCTAATGCAATCAAAACTGCACTATCCCTAATCTCAAGTAAATTATGTAACTAGGAAAGAATTTTAGAAATCAATTAAAAAATAATAATTTCTTGGCTTCTTGACAAAAGTTTCATTCTTCCAGCAAGATATTAGATGTTCAGGCCAGCGATGTTAGTCTAAGGAATAACATTTTCTCAACCTTTACTGAAGTCACCGAAGTTCTAATTTTTAAAAACTCATTGTTGGGACTGTTCATGGTTTGCTGTGATATTAGACCATAAGACACAAGACGGAAGCAGAATTAGCCCATTCAGCCCATTAAGTTGGCTCCGCCATTCAACTGTTACTAGTTATTGTCCCCTGTCACTCCTTTCCGCACCTTGTGCTGCATCAGGTGGCCACCTTGCTGTTTCTTTAGCAGTTTTGTCTCTTTTTTTACGAGGCCGATTACTAGCTTGACGCTCAACCCAGCGCGGATGGAAAGTGTACAAGAAGCTGGATGGATTCAAACCCAGAACTGTTCGACTCAAAGTCTGGTGCGGATGCCACTATAACACCGGCAGGCTATTTATTGTCTCTCTCAACCCCATTCTCCTGCTTTCTTATTGGAAATTTGATGCCCTTACTAATCAAGAACCTATCAGCTTCCACTTTAAGTATACCCAACGCCTTAGCATCCACAGCTGTCAGTGGCTTCAGATTCACCAACATTTACAAAACCTCCGTCTGTTCACCCTTCCACTGAGGAATTTTCTACAGCCACGCAGAAATACCCTTAACCCTGGCACCCGGGAGGCAACATTTCATCCTGGTGCGTCTTCTGCAACCACAGAATCTCCTGGCTGTCTCCTTCGCTATTGAATTTCCTGTCAATATTGCCCTGCCTGCTTGATTACACTTTGGCAATGAATTCCACAGGGAGTGCTGGAAATGGGCTTGTATGCTCACCGTTCCATGATTGATGAGCTGTCATTTCAAGTACATTACTAAAAACTCCCAAACTGCTCCAGGAATTGTGACTGCAACAAGCACCTGATCCTGCTCCAATATGTTATGAGTGAGATAAATAATCAGGATATTATCTCCAGGGGTTTCCCAACTGGTCCAACACTTGGTGATCAGGGTCATCTTTTCTACCATCTATTGCCAGAGGAAATATTCCAGGAAACAAAATCTAAACCAACTTGAATGCTAGTTAGAAGCAAATAGTGAGATTCACCATTAGCCCATTGATAAGGGCCATTAATAGCAGCAAGAAAGCCAACTGACAATCCACATATTCAGTCCATGGATTATCGTGAATCCTTTGATCAAATTGTTCTGCATTAAACAGGCTGCTCTTTATACCTTCACAATCATGTGCACAATATGAAGAGCCACATCTCATTTGCAATCCCATTCTCCAAAGACCCCAAGACTTCAGTCAGCTCTTCAAGACTTCAGTCAGCTCTTCACCTCCTCATGTTGAACGAATGTCCAAGAGCTCCCACCCTCCCCTCTGCCATAGTCCAACTCGAGGTTGGACCACTGGATGGCACTCTCTTGCATGTTGCACACTCGTGTCGCATGTACACTGCTGCAAAGGCATTGCCAGGTATCTTGGAGGAATATTCTTAGTCTTAAGCTATGAAGCAAATTGAAGAATTGGAGATAAAAGTTGAAAAATCCCTTCAATATGAAGACTTACATGCACACACATGTATATGTACAAACACACACACTTATAGATGCACAACACATACACACACATATACAAAACCACACAGAAACATACACATTCAAGCATGCATAAAGTGGAGGTTCATAGGTTTATGATTAGTCAGGGTGTCAAAGATTACAGGGAGAAAGCAGGAGAATGGGGTTGACAGGGATAATAAGCCATGATGGAATGGTGCAGCAGATTCAATGGGCCGAATGGCCTAATTCTATGTCTTATGAATACACCCAGACACACACACTCAGAGACACGTTCACACATGCGTACATGTGCACATAGGCACATTATTTCTAATCTAACAAGATGAAACAAAACATACAATATTGTGAAAAAGGCACATATGTATTCCTAGGGTGCCTAATACTTTTGCACAATTCTGTAGTAATTTTATATATTGCACTGTACTGCTGCAGCAAAGAAAAAACAAATTTCATGACATAGGTGAATGACGATAAACCTGATTCTGATATGAATATCTATTGTGGACTGAAAGTGGGAAGGGGGAAGGGAGAAGGGAGAAGCAATTATGATTAGGAAAAGTGGAAGGTAAAGGGGAGGGAGTGGGAAGCACCAGAGAGATATTCTGTAATGATCAATATTTAATTGTTTGGAATCAAATGACCTTGCCTGGTGTCTCAGGGCTGGGTGTGTCTGCACCTACGCTATTCCCTACCGCGGCACTCCTTTTCTGGCACCTGTCCTACACCCCTCCCTCGTTATTCCCAACATCCTTTACATCCCGCCATATTTACAGACTTGCTCTCTACTCCACGTTGACAAATGCAGTGCTGTGCAAAAGTCTTAGGCACCCTAGCTATATATGTGTGCCTAAGTCTTTTGCACAGTACTGTAGATAGGCAATGGACATCTGCTGTTCTCTAACATCTGTAAATGAACCCATACCTCTCCAGGTCTAAAAGCATATAGAATGTGAATGATTTCAAGCCACCAATGAATCAATGACGATATTAGCCCATATCATATAGGTCAAGAGTCCTCTCAATTGTCCTCTACTTTCCTCTCAATTGTCTAATTAAGTTTATCACAGCAGGTACAACATGTGTTGGGCAGAGTAAATCTTGCTTTTTACCCTATCAAACATTTACAACACATTAATTGGGTTTCATTTGCACTGATCCACCAAATCCACCGGGGGAGGGGGTGTGGAAAGAGGTCCTTACAGTATTCAAATAGAGACCTCCTCAACCCCTTCCTGTACATCAATGAGAGGGCCTGTGAGTCTGATGCATTCACCTTGTTTGTGCCCCTGACCAGAGAGTAACTACTAACTGCCACTGCAGAGTTTTAGCTATCAGAAATTGAAGGGGTGAAGAATGTGATTAAACTGCAATCGAACCACCAGGGAAGGAAGTAACAGACATATGAATGGCCTTTTAAAGACTGATCAAATTTCTGGAACAATCTCTGCTTAGAGTCTTGTAGGAAGCCATTAGAGATTATAGTGTAGATGCAGCTGCATGTAGGGTAACTGAGGAAGTGGTTCCAGAGTATAGGGCATTTTTGCTGCCCTTTTTGATTAGATCCTCCTTAAGGTTTGGCCTTCCCGGGAACAAATTTATTTTTGTTCAGAAGGGCCAAGAGAAGGGACTGTCAGGGCATGTTCTGGAATTAGGGTACATAGCAAATATTAACTTTAGCAACCAATCTTTAGACCTGAACATGGATTGTAGATTAAATTTATAATGCAGCCCTGGATAATAGTTCCCTGAAGCTGTGGACACTGGCTAATTGAAAACCAGACAATGCTGATTAACATTCATTTTGGGTGTCTGAAGTGTGGGTGCAAAGGAGGATGTGTGAAATTTATATGTATTCAAAAGAAGCATTTAAGATACATTGTAACTACAGAATTGTCCCTTGATCTTTAGCATAAAAAGTATCATGTATTATTGGGTCAAAAAGGTCTGTTCCTCCAAGTGTATCTCACTTTGTTGAATTCACTTCTGTATTCACTAGCTTCAGAGTCTCGACTGTGACTTTATTAACATTACAACAGTGATGTTACACCTTTTGTGGTTGCAGGGGTAAGGGCAGTGGGAGGGGGGAGAAGAGAAGGGATGAGTAGAGAGAGGTGCTTATGTTAATGAAGGCTTGGAAAATGGCTGGACTGTTGGAAATCGAAAGGCATCACCAAGTATCCATAGTGGCTAGCGGGTGCTATGAGTGCTGTCTTCCACTCATACCCATGGCAGATGCAGATCAAGTTGTACACACCCCGTATATCCAGTTTGGTGATGAGCTGGGCCCTGCAGAATGTTTCAAATGTATTATCCATCAAGGCGCGAGGGTAGCGGTTCATAATGGTGATTTTATTGAGTCCATGGTAGTGAATGGAGTGATGAAGATCCCCCATCTTTCCTTTTTTACAAAAAAAGAATCTAGTACTGTCTGGGGACTGAGATGAGTGAATGAACCTGCACTGTAGCACTTCAGCAGTGTAGTCCTAGGAGGAGAAAAGGAGAACAGATGGCATCAGTGACGGGTGGTGCCTGGGAGGTGGTCTGTAAGGCAGTAGGGTACAGGCTTCCCTTTTACTGAAGGAGATGACTTAGTCATGATACTCCCGTGGAAGTTTGGTGAGTTCGAACGTTTCTTCCATATCCACGGATTTACAGGCTGAAGTGAACTGAGGTTGCAGGTGAGTAGTCCCCCAACTCAGCAAGGCACCGGATGACCAGGTGAAATGAGGACCATAAGTGCAGAGCCAGGAGTAACCCAAGATGAGGGAGGGGTTGGGTGATTCAATCAGGAATAATTGTATGGACTCACGGTGCTCTCTAACACTCATGTGCACAGGCCGTGTGCGCATTCTACCTGTCCCAGACCCCAACGGATGTCCATCAATGGCCGTGATGTTGAATGGGTCAGAGGTAGGTTTGGTAGGGACTCTAAGCTGCAGACAGTGTCCAGTCCAGAAAGTTGTCCACTGCACCAAAATCCACCAGAGCCTCTTGTTGTGTGGGGCTGACAGAGTGTGGAGAAGAACAGAGTGAGAGAGGCTGGGGCTAGGGAGAGCTTGCCTGATAGGACATCGCTCATCCCGACCTGGAGGCAGTTTTCCCAGATGCAGTGGGCACTTGATAGGTTAGCGGTCAGCTACTTCACAGTAGGTGTACAAGTTGCTTCTCCACTGCCGCTCACACTCTGGTGGGGGGGAGTTAAGGGAGCTGTCCCTACCTGCATGGGATCTGGAGCCATTGGTGATGAGAGCCCTGCAACCTGAAATGGCTTTAGGAATGGAACTGAGGGTCTGGCTCATGATCTGGAGGGTCCATAAGATACCTGTCCCTCCATGACTCCCTTATCCGCACATCCATCCCCACTGATCACCCACCTGGCACTTATCCCTGTAAGTGTAAGTGCTACACCTGTCCCTACACTTCATCTCTTGCAACCATTCAGGGCCCCAAACAGTCCTTCCAGGTGAGACAACATTCACTTGTGAGTCTGTTGGGGTCATCTATTGCATCTGGTGCTCCCGATGCGGCCTCCTCTACATCGGCGAAACCTGACGCAGATTGGGGGACCGTTTCGTCGAGCACCTCCACTCCGTCCGCCACAACAGACAGGATCTCCCGTAGCCACCCACTTCAACTCTGCTTCCCATTCCTATTCAGATATGTCCATACATGGCCTCCTGTACTGCCATGATGAGACTAAACTCAGGTTGGAGGAGCAACACCTCATATATCGTCTAGGTAGTCTCCAGCCCCTTCATATGAACATAGAATTCTCTAACTTCCGGTAATTCCCTCCCCCTCCCTTCCTTTATCCCTATTTCACTCTACCCCCTCCCCCAGCTCCCTCATGGTTCCGCCTCCTTCTTCTACTACCCATTGTTTTCAAGGGCTATGACGTCAATGCTTCCCCTCCCCCACCCCTTTGTCTTTCAAATTACTGGTCTTTCAACTGAGGCTACAAGCATTCTTCAAATCCTTCCCCATCTTTCATTCTTCAGTCCTGATGAAGGGTTCTGGCCTGAAACGTCAACTCATCATTTCTAACTGATGCTGCCCGACCTGCTGAGTTCATCCAGCGTACTGAAAATGTTGCTTTGATCACAGTATCTGCAGATTATTTTGTGTTGTCAATATGAAGATCCAGAGTGATGAGGCTTTCAAGGCTGGTGGGCATCTCCCAGGTAGACAGCTCATCTTTCAAGTGCTCTGAGAAGCCATTATGGCGATAGGCCAGCAGCACTTCCACATTCAAGCCACACTCTGCTGTGACGGTCTTGAATTCCACGGCGTAATTCAGCACAGAGCGTGAGCCTTTACACAGGCAAAGAACCAGATCCACTGCCTCCTTTCCACTTCCTGGATGTTTGAAAACCCAGCTTATCTTGTAGGTGAAATCCTCATATTTGTTGTCAATGGGGAGTTATTGCCCCAGTTTGCAGTGGCCCAGGTCAGAGTTCACCTAGTCAAAAGAGAGATGAGGAAGGTGATCTTGTCCTGGCCCATAGAACAATGAGATGCTGGAGCTCGAAGTGTACAACACACTGGAACAAAAAGTTGCAGAATTGGATTGGTAGACCCATCAAAGCATTCTGCATAGGAATACAGGCTCAGAGGGAGGAGGTTGATTGGTGCAGAGTTGCTGCACTGAGACAGAGAGTTGGAAGAGAGTGGCAAGCATGGTTTTCTGCTGCTTCTGGATTATGTACTCATGTCAGCAGAGGGCTTCCTTTGAACATATTCTGCTGGGTCAATTTAGGATTCACTCATCCTGTCAGGAAGTGTAAAAGAGGTTTGACCCAAAAGCAGAGCAGCAGAGACAATTTAGCAGTAACTGATAACTTTAATACTTGACAGCAAAATAACAAGCCACAAACCAAGAGAGAACAGAAACTAAGCTCAACAGGCAACTAGGAGCAAATGGTTTGATAAGTAAGCAAGGACATTGGTTGAGAAATGGAGTAAAATAGGCTGTAGGTGATGCAACGAGCAGCAGGTGAATGCTATTAGATGCTGGGAGATCCCTGCAGGAGCGGGCCTGACACAACCACTGTTGACTGACATCAGATGAGGCTTCTGCTTAGGTGGGCATCCAAGCCATAAGTCAGTTCCATCAGGGTTCATCTTTGATGCAACCCATTGACATTAGCCTAATCTGAGTGTAAGGTTAGTAATGCAGGCACACTAGATCTGAGTTTGATCTTTTGATTAAGCAATTCAGAGAGAGCTTTGCACTGTGTACTAGGTTCTGCAGTTGATCTACTAAGAGTGTGAGAGGCCTCTGCAGAGAAGCTATTCAGCCACTGCCCTGAAATGGGTGGACTTGGTGAATCAGTGCAAATAAAACCCAATTAATGTGTAAAGTAAATGCAGGAAACAACACAGTTATCCTGAGAAATGCTCCTCTAGAAGAAGTTGAGTCATTTGTCTATCTGGGAAGCATTGTCAACAAGGAAGGAGGTACAGATTAAAGATCAGGATCCAAAAAGCCAGAGGAGCCTTCATAATACTACGTCCAGTTTGGATGGCAGAAGAACTAAGGTAAAGAACCAAATTGAGAATCTTCAACTCAAATGTCAAACCTGTCCCCCTATACGGCTTTGAAACTTGGAGACTGACATCAGAAGTAATCAGAAAAATCCAGACCTTCATCAACAAATGCTTGCGTCAGATTTTGAGCTAATATGGACAGATTATGTGAACAATACAGAATTATGGCAAAGGACCAACCAGACACTAATTGAGGCAGAGATCAAGAGAAGGAGGTGGTGCTGGATAGGACACACGTTGAGGAAGCCCCCAAATAGTATCACCAGACAAGTTCTCATATGGAATCCTCAGGGCAAGCGAAAGCGAGGTAGGCCCAAGTCCACATGGAGGAGGGAAGTGTTAACCGACGCCAGGAGAGTGGGAATGACATAGTCACAGCTGGAGAGATATGCACAAGACAGGTTGATCTGGAAAAAGGTTGTTGATGGCCTATGCTCACTAGTAAGTTGAAAGGCAGAAGAGAAGAGAGAGAATGTGTAACAGTGTTGAACAAATGTTGTAAATATTTGATAGGATATTATAAAGGAAGATTTACACTGTCCAACACATTCTGTACCGACTGTGATAAGGGCTTATGGACGGTCGTAGCCAAAGATGAGGGCTAGCTTGGGTCGTCAGGGTTGCTTGACCTCAAACAGTGCCATTCCAACAGATATATTCTAACGGGGTATAACATCTCCCTCAAATATCTCCACACAAATTCCCACACTACGCAAAATGTAAATGATGGATAAAAATTAAACAGTACATACTTCAAACCACTAAGTACTACTCTGCAAACTGCCACTTATATGTGACTGAGCTCATAATGCTTATTGTATTCCTTTGCATTTAAAACTATTACACCAAGGTTACAAACATATTCTTAAAACACACACAGACACTTGCAAATGTGTCTGCCAAAATACAGTTCCAGAATGAATATACACGCACCCCACTGGTGTCCCAAACTGTCAGTAACCACCCTTCGCAACTGGTGGCCCCATCTCACCAAACTAACACAAATGTTTAGTCTTTTACATCAATACACATGAATGCACACACACCACACTACTTATACATCTACTAGTTCATCTCTCTGCCATGTTCATGATACCTCGTGATCCCGTGGTCAGCGATCTGAACAGATTCAAATGTATGTGTGGTGCTAATTTTAAAAAGTGCTCACTCACTTTGACTGCTGGTCACACCATGGGTCATGATGGCATACCAGACGAGGCCCCAAATGTTGTAATGTGAACAAAGTCACAGTCAAGACACTGAAGCTAGTGAATACAGAAGTGCTTTATTCAACAAAATGAGATATCCTTGGAAGAAGAGACCTATTTGACACAATATTACATGACATTTTATATGCTAAAATCAAAGGATAATTCTGTAGTTACAATGTATCTTAAATGCTTCCTTTGGATCACATGTAACTTTCACACCTCCTTCGCACCCACACTTCAGACACCCAAAATGAATGTTAATCAGCATTATCTGGTTTTCAATTAGCCAGCGTCCACAGCTCCAGGAAACTATTGTCCAAGGCTGCATTATAAATTTAATCCACAATCCAGGTTCAGGTCTAAAGATTGGTTGCTAAAGTTAATATTTGCTATGTACCCTGATTCCAGAATATGCCCCAACACCACCATCCAGAGCCCTTCCAGGTGAGTCAGATGTTCACATGCACCTCCTCCTCCCTTGTCAATTGAATCTAGTGCTCCTAATGTAGCCTCCTCTATATCAGTGGAACCAGACCCAGACTGGGCAACTGGTTTGCCAATTACCTGTGCTCTGTCTGCCATGGCTGTTTGGCACTCTTGATTGCCAAATGTTTTATCTGTCCTCCACAGTGGCCTGTCCGTCCTTGGCTTTCTCCACAGAGGAAAAAGCAAATTAGATGAACATCACCTTTTATCCCATCTAGGCTGTCAACAATGCATTCTCCATATCCCAGTAACCTGCTCCTCCCTCTGTTGCTTTCCTATCACTCCTGACCTGCCCAGTTCCTCCTACGGTATACCCATCTCAGCCCCCATCATCCATTTTCTTTCCCCTCTCACACTATCTGCCCATCATCCACACACTCTTCCCTGAGTCCTCCTTCCTGTACTGTTCCCCTTTTCATTTTCTTCCCTTTATTCCATGCTCCCTCTTCCTCCCCAAACATATGCCATCCACTACAGTTCTTTGTCATCTCCACCAATCACCTCCCAGTTTATGGCGGTATTCTCCTTTTCCCCTCCCTCATCTACCTATCACCCATCCTTACCCTGGTCCACCTATCACCTGCCAGGTCTTGCTCACCCTTCTATACTATTTGCCCTCTATAGATGAAGGGTCTTGACCCAAAACTTTGGCTGTCATTTTCCCTCCTTAAATGCTTTCTGAACCATCGAGTTCCTCCAGCATCTTGTAAGTGGCCCCAGAATCTAGCATTCACAATGCCTGGGCCTTCCCCAATCTTTGTTTGCTTGGACTTGCACTGTAATTTAACCTGTCATTGATACAGCTCACTGAATGTGACTGGAGTTAACCTGCCTGCCGTTACATCACAAAGAGATTGTGAGCGATCACAGTGCAGCTGGGATATATGTCACAAACCAACCCCGGCTTCTGCCCCATGAGGTGGAAACATTACCTGTACCCTGTCCTGGTCGAACCACATGGACTCCACAGGCAAAGAAGCACACAATCACCGCAGGAGGCTAAAGAAATTCAGCATCTTCCCTTTGACTCTTAATAATTTATATAGAAGTAACACCCTGGTTAAGATTTTACTGCTAACGCCGTGGGAGGGTATTTCATTTAACATTTTTCTGTAGAAGCAGTCTGTTCTGCTGATTGTTTGGGTTTCATTTAGAGAAGTGGGGATGTGATGTTGAATGTTGGGTCTACCAATTAGGATGGGGGAATTGGGGGAAGGTTCCGGAGAAAGCTGGGCAGAAAGGTTTTTGTGATGGACACTGGTGTGGGTCAAGGTCCTTTTTGGTGGCGAGCTGGGGGAAGACAAGAGGAAGATGGCTGAGGATGCCATCCTGAGTTGCATAGGGTCCTTTATGCAGATGAATGACTTCAAGGACCAATACTCTGGTGGGGGAGCCCATTTGTTCGAGATGGATTTCGAGCGACGTTCGGAAGATGGTGTATGCTTTCACACAGACCGTGGGTCCAGCACATGAGCTAAAGACAAATTCAAGATGAGCTCCAACTTCATGTGCACATTTGGACTACGCTAACTATAATGGCCATTTTTTTTCCTTTTTCTTTTTCCTACTAACTGTTCAATAAAGGTGAAATTTGCAAATATACTTACTTTATAATTGTATGCAGTGCACAATCTGTTATTTCTTGCCAACGGCTAACTGCATGGAGTAGTATTTACACAGAGTTCACACAGATCGGGGTCTTGGTTGTCAAAATGGGAGGAGAAGATGGCGGCGCAATGCAGCGCGTGCAGCTCTCCTGTGAAATGATATCGTATTTGTAAGTAGGATGCCGTACACAATTCTGATTTGATGGAGACAGATGTGAGAAGCACAGAGGAACATCTGGAGAAATTTCTGAAATGCCCGGTTCACTGCCATGCTACTGTGCGATCAAGAATTTTCCGGAGGGAAGGCCCCAAAATCCCCGGCTTTGCCTGCTGCTGGTGACCAAGGTTGGGGTCAAAGCGTTCAGCAGAGATGGTGCTCGGTACTCAGTGTCAGAGGGCTGGTCAGAGGCTCGAAGTTTTCGGACAACTCAGAGTCGGACTGTGGTCGGGCATGGCAGGAAGAGTTTTCTTCCTTCTCTCGTCTGTGTGAGAAGTGGGACATTCGAGAGACTTCGAACTTTTTTACTGTGCCCATGGCCTGTTCTTCATCAAGTTATGGTATTGTTGCACTGTTGTAACTATATGTTATAATTATGTGGTTTTTGTTAGTATTTCAGTCTTGGTCCGTCCTGTGTTTCTGTGATATCACACCGGAGGAATATTGTATCATTTCTTAACGCATGCATTACTTTTGCAAAAGCAAAAGGCGGGAGGAGAAGATGGCAGCGCGCCTGCATGTGCGCAGCCCTCCGGTGAAAAATGATATCGTATCTGTTAAATAAGGGCTGTGGACAGTTCTGATTTGATGGAAAATGGACGTGAAAGCACAGAGGAACATCTGGAGAAATTTCTGAAACGCTTGTTGGCTGCTGTCATTACTGCGTGGTGGAGAATCTTTCGGAGGGTAGGCCTCAAAATCCCCGGCCTTGCCTGCTTTTGGCGACTGAGAAGGAGGTCGAATCGTTTGGACAGAGATGGCCCTCAGTACTTGGTATTGGAGAACTGATCAGATCTTGAAGTTTTCGGATGACTCAGAGTTGGATTGTGGTCAGTGTGGCAGGGAGAGTTTTTCTTCCTTCTCCCACCTGCGTGAGATGTGGGACATCTGAGAGACTTTGAATTTTACTGTGCTCATGGACTTCTTCATCAAGTTATGGTATTGTTGCACTGTTGTAACTATATGTTATAATTATGTGGTTTTGTCAGTTTTTTCAGTCTTGGTCTGTCCTGTGTTTTGTGATATCACACTGGAAGAAATATTGTATCATTTCTTAACACATGCATTACTAAATGACGATAAAAGAGGACTACGTGTCTTCATAATCTATAATCTATACTAAATGACAATAAAAGACGACTGTGTGTCCTCATGATCTAATCTAAAAAAAATCCCAACTTCCCAGTTTTGACAGGACCCAAGCCATACCAACCCTAGATGCACAGAGTTCACAAAAGATGGTGTTCTTACTGCTGTGTCCAGTGGCTTGTTAGTAATGGGCTAACGAGCCATGTCTCTATAGATGCCCAGTAAAAAAGGGTTTCATTGTGGGGGCTATTGTCCGGTATTGGATTCGCTGAATACAATGTACTTGTTGTAGGAATTGATTAAGTGGGGTGTGTGTTTAAGCTTGAGTTTAAACTAGTGTCTGGGAAAGTGATTAAGATACATGATTATGGACACCACAGGGGTCAAGTGTTGGCGAAATTCAAAGGAATTACCCATAACTATTGCTTGTGTTCTGAGCAGGGCGGGCATCCGCAGCCCAGATTAAATGTTGATTAGAATTTTAAGTTCGGTTCCAGTATTAGGGAAAGTTATGCTCTTGAAAAAATGGTTTGACCAAGCAGCGGGCAAAGATGTCATTTTAGTTCAGACTAGCAATGACGTGACGGGAGTGGATCTGCCTGATACAATTGGGGCACCTCAAGAGGCAGGGCCATGGGCCATCCTTACTTTTAGACAAGAAGGGAGCGTAGAAGAGGGAAGGGTTCAGTATTGGAAGATGAGTTTCCCTTAGCTGAAGGCAGAGACTTTAAAGACAAGCTGCTGTCATTTCTGTGAAGTGTGGGGAAGGAATTGTCTTATGTAAAAGCTGTAAGGAGTTCTTCAGCAGTTGATTTACATGCTGAGCTCGTTCTGGCTACTACATTACTGGTTGATAAAAGCATAATTATCTCTGTGAAGAGCCAAAGTTATTGTAGGCTGGGAGTGTTCTCTGGGGTCAAGCCCTCACCTGAGGGGGAAGAAGAATATGAGGCTTGGGCTGAACACACATCTCAGTTACTGGATGAATGGCAGAGCTCAAATAGGAAAAAATTGAGACTAGTATAGAGCTTAAAAGGTCTGGTGGCTAAAATAGCGAGGTTCCTCAAGGAAGAAAGTCCATTAAGAACATTAGCTAATTATCTGCAAGCTCTGGAAGATGTTTTTGGCACAGCTGAAAGTGCAGCCTATCTTAGGATGAAGTTTAGGCACACATTTCAGGAGGAAGTTGTTGTCTGCCTCCACTTTCAGGTGGGAGAAGCTACTGCACTGTTTGTCCCACAAAGGGGGCATTCAACCATCTGAGAGAAATTGTTGAGGATGGAGCAACTTGTGAAGGGCACACAATCACATGACGTGATTGCAGAAAGTGTTCGAATGGCCCACAAGATGCACCCTCCTCCATCTTTTACTGAATTACTCAGAGAAGTTAGAGAAGCGGAAATCGTGATGGAGGAACGGGAAGCCTCCGTCAGTAGGGCAAAATCCTCATTAGTAGCATCTGTTGCTGAAGAAACCCCTGATGCCGCACAAGTGGGGGTTTTGCACGATGTCATGAAAGATCTGACGGCTGAGGTGTCTTGGATGATATCGGCTGGTGCTGCCACAAAGCATGAGAATGCTGATAGGAAGGTGGACCCTCTGGTGAGATGTACCGAGGCGAGGGCTGCTACTGAATGGGGTCCCTTGACCAGGGAAGTAACTGGCATTTTCTGTTACAACTGTGGATGAGGTGGACATGAGATGTGAAGTACAGGAAAATCTTTGAAAAGTAAGTCAGCAGTTGATCATACAGAAGAGGTAAAACTATGGAAGGACCCGGTAAAGGAATGGGCTGGCGTTTCGGAGACGATATGTTCCTATCAGTGTATCAAGGGAAATCCTAAGGTACAAAACTCTATTCCTGAAGGTTTAGTGGGACCAAGCTCTGATGTATCCATACAGATTGAAGGTATTTATGCTGGAGCCACACTTGACACAGGTTCTCAAGTTACTTTGCTTAATAGATCCTTTTACAACCAGTATTTGATGCATTTAACATTGCCGCCACTTTGTACCCTTGAGATTCAGAGCTTAGTACAGAAGGGTACCCATACGATGGTACTTGTCGTTGAAACTGGAGTATTTGGAAGCAGATGTGGGAGTAACTCAGATGATTGACAGGTCAGTGTTGGTCTGCCTGGATCCAGCTGAAAGGAGTGGAGCTTCCATTCCTGTGGGAACAAATACTTCCATTGTGAAAAAGCTCGTGGGAGAGAAATGAAAAGACCTTTTTGCAAACCTTGTCCATTCACCTGGTGTTCAGAGCCACTTTTGAGAAGGTGCAATTTTCTCCTAAGAAGGATGATGAGCAGAAATGAGGAACTGTGTGGTACACCCAGTCTAAACCTGTCATGTTGCATAATGGAGGAGTAGCCAGAGTGACAGGAAGCCCCACATTTGATGAAATGTCCGAGGAATGGAAGAGCAAATTAACTGAGAAGATGTTGGAATGAGAAGATGCCTCTTCCACTGACAAGTCTGATGTTGGTTACTCCAGGAGTACTTGCCACACTATTACAGCAACTCAGGACACCCCTTTCCAAGAGAGGTCTCGCCAGTTAGCACCAGCGGAGGTTGAAGATGTTTGGCAGCACCTGCTTGAACTGAAGGAAGCTAAGTTCAGTCATGAAGCTGGAGGAGCTGAATATGGGAATAAGGAGGTCTCAAAGAGTCAAGAAACCTCCAAATAGGCTGGCCTATGAAGCACTGGGGGAACAGAGTGTTGTGTCTGTCCCCCTAGTGAGATATGTCACTACCATTTACATGGATTGGAGGTCCTGACCTCATGAAATTCCTTTTTAAACTGTGTTATAAATGATAGGTTGATAAATTTCAAAGTCATGAGGACATGACTATCTTTGTTGGGGGGGAAAACAACATGGTTAAGATTTTACTGTTAATGCTGTAGGGTATTTCACTTAATAGTTTTCTGGTTTGAGTTAGAAACAAGGAGTTGTGATATTCAACTTAGGGATGTTGGATCAGCCAGTCAGGATGGGGGAATTGGGAGAAGGTTGTAGAAAATGTTGGGTGGAAAGGTGTTTGTAATGGACACTGGTGTGGGTCGAGGTCCTTTTTGGGGGGAACTGGGGGAAGACAGGAGGAAGATGGCTGAGGATGTCATCCCGGTTGTACATGGTGCTTTGTGCAGATGAATGGCTTCAAGGTTGAAGGGCAAATATCCCATGGGGGAGCCCATTTGATTGAGATGGATTTCGAGCGACGTTTGGAAGATGGTGTATGCTTTCACGCAGACCATGGGTCCAGAACGTGAGTTAAAGACAACTTCAACATAAGCTCCAACTTTATGTGCACATTTGGACTATGCTAACTATAATGGGCTCTTTTATTCCCCACCCCCTTTTTTTTCCTACTAACTATTTGATAAAGCTGAAATTTGTAAATATACTTTCTTTATAATTGTATGCAGTGTACAATCTGTTATTTCTTGCCGACAGCTAATTGCAGAGGAGCAGTACTTACACAGTATTTGAACAGATGGGGATTTTGGAGGTCAAAACATCCCAGCTTACTGGTTTTGGCAAGATCCGAGTCATATTGACCCTAGATGCACGGAGTTCGAGAAAGGTGGTTTCCTCACCACTGAGTCCAGTGACTGTTAGTGAGGGTGTTTCAATAGACACCCGGTAAAAAGGATGCACTGTAGAAAGCATTATTTAAGACCATGCCCATAAAATATAGGAGGACAATTAGACCATTTGGCCCATTGGGTCTGCTCCACTATTTCATCATGGCTGATCCAATTTTCCTCTCAGCCCCAATCTCCTGTCTTCTCCACGTATTCCTTCATGCTCTGACCAATGAAAAATCTCTGCCTTAAATTTTTGTAATGACTTGGCCCCCACAGTTGCCTGTGGCAAAGAATTCCAGAGATTAACCACTCTTTAGCTAAAGAAATTCCTCCTCTCTGTTGCAAAAGGACGCTCTTCTATTTTGAGGCTGTGTCATCTGGTCCTCCGGTTTCACCCTAGATGCATCCCATATTCTGATGAGACGCCAACACAAACAAAGGCAAGTTTATTGAAAAATATGTGGCCTCCTCTACATTGATGAGGCCAAGCATAGACTATTTTACTGAGTATCTGACCTTCTAGTTGCAGTATGTTTTAACTGCACTTCCCAATCTCCTTAGACTGCTCCATTGTAAGGGTGAAACCAAATGTCCTAATGGTATGAGCAGTGAATTTTCCAATTTCAGGTTCTCCTTTCTCTCTGAATACTGAATGTATTCACTAAAGTGACACTAAGAGTGCAAAAAGGTCTTGCACTATTTATTCTTTTGTCTATATTTTAGAAAGCTTGTTTTTGAATAAAAACCCATTTTCCTCCACAGATACTGCCAGGTCCACTGAGTTCTTCTGGCTTATTTTTTATTGAATAATTAGCTCATTTTCATATGTTAGAACCTAGAATAAATCAAAGTTCAAAAGTTCGAAGTACATTTCTTATCAAAGTATGTATACAGTATACAACCCTAAGATTTGTCTTTCCATGGACAGCCATGAAACAAAGAAAAACCATAGAATCCATTCAGAGAAAAACACCAGACCTAATCCCACCCCCATGCAAAAAAAAATCAAACCTCACAAACGGCAAAATAAAAGAGGGAAAAAACAAGAAATGTAAACACCAACGCACAAAAGTCACTGTAAGAGTCCAGGTGCATTCAGTTTCACCTCAGTTCTAGTTCAGTCTAGCACTGTGTTGTTTGTTATCTGTGGCAGTCCCAATGTCTTCATGTTAAGAAAAGAGAAACCAGCAGAACAGAATATCTAATTAGAAGGTATGTTGTATTGTTTTTGATGCTTTTGCACTGAATTCAGATAATAAATATTCACTGCCAAGTTTACAGCAGATGCAAATTTTTTCACCTGCATGAAGATACTCAAAATTATGAATGTATGAAAACTAATATTATGCCTTGTTTGAAGTGAAGAGTGAATAACATTTTTGCAGAATCTTAGTTTTAACATAATTGTTTTCCAGCACAATTGTGTTGTATTAATTTCTTCACTGCTTCTGCCAGAGTTAGAATAACTATATCTCTAGGATTTATTAATATATTTCACCATTGTGGCTGTAGTATATGTTATCCTAGACAAGTATATGTTGACCTTTACTCTCTGTATACCCATGACTGTGTCATCACCCACAGTTCCAATCTGCTATTAAATTTGCTGATGACACTACATTGATTGGCCTTATCTCAAATAATAATGAGGCAGCCGACAGAGAAGTCATCACCCTGACACAGTGGTGTCAAGAAAACAACCTCTCCCTCAATATCACAAAAACAAAGGAGCTGGTTGTGGACTACAGGAGGAATGGAGACAGGCTAATCCCTATTGACATCAATGGATCTGGGGTTGAGAGCGTGAACAGCTTTAAGTTTCTTGGCATAAGCATCACCAAGGATCAAATGTGGTCTGTATATACTGTATAACCATATAACCATTACAGCACAGAAACAAGCCATCTTGGCCCTTCTAGTCTGTGCCAAATGCTTACTCTCACCTAGTCCCACCGACCTGCACTCAGCCCATAACCCTCCATTCCTCTCCTGTCCATATAGCTATCCAATTTAACTTTAAACGACAACATCGAACCTGCCTCATCCACTTCAGCTGGAAGCTCGTTCCACACAGCTACTACTCTCTGAGTAAAGAAGTTCCCCCTCATGTTACCCCTAAACTTTTGCCCTTTAACTCTCAACTCATGTCCTCTTGTTTGAATCTCCCCTACTCTCAATGGAAAAAGCTTATCCATGTCAACTGTATCTATCCCCCTCATAATTTTAAATACCTCTATCAAGTCCCCCCTCAACTTTCTACGCTCCAAAGAATAAAGACCCAACTTGTTCAACCTTTCTCTGTAACTTAGGTGATGAAACTCAGGTAACATTCTAGTAAATCTTCTCTGTACTCTCTCTATTTTGTTGACATCTTTCCTATAATTCGGTGACCAGAACTGCACACAATACTCCAAATTTGGCCTTACCAATGCCTTGTACAATCTTAACATTACATCCCAACTCCTATACTCAATGCTCTGATTTGGTATGCCAGCATACCAAAAGCTTTCTTTACCACCCTATCCACATGAGATTCCACCTTCAGGGAACTATGCACCATTATTCCTAGATCCCTCTGTTCTACTGCATTCTTCAATGCCCTACCATTTACCATGTATGTCCTATTTCGATTAGTCCAACCAAAATGTAGCACCTCACATTTATCAGCATTAAACTCCATCTGCCATCTTTCAGCCCACTCTTCTAACTGGCCTAAAGCTCCCTGCAAGCTTTGAAAACCTACTTCATTATCCACAACGCCACCTATTTAGTATCATCTGCTTACTTACTAATCCAATTTACCACCCCATCATCCAGATCATTAATGTATATGACAAACAACATTGGACTCAGTACAGATCCCTGAGGCACACCACTAGTCACCAGCTTCCAATCTGATAAACAATTATCCACCACTACTCTCTGGCGTCTCCCATCCAGCCAGTGCTGAATTCATTTTACTACTTCAATATTAATACCTAACGATTGAACCTTCCTAACTAACCTTCCGTGTAGAACCTTGTCAAAGGCCTTACTGAAGTCCATATAAACAACATCCACTGCTTTACCCTCGTCAACTTTCCTAGTAACCTCTTCAAAAAATTCAATAAGATTTGTCAAACATGACCTTCCATGCACAAATCCATGTTGACTGTTCCAAATGGCCTAATTCTGCTCCTACATCTTATGGTCTTATGAATCTTTATTTCCTATTGAAGAGGATTAAACAGTGTCATATTTCAGAAAGAAATCATAGATTTTTGGTCTAGACTTTATTAAGTCTAAATGGATGTTGCAATCATAATAAAAAAATATCGAACATACCCAAAACTTGCATGCAGTGAGTGGACAGACACAAAGGAAATGGTCTAACTCATGATTGTGGGGTTGAGATAAAAATATCTAGCCCTGGAGGAAAAGGAGTCAGAACTGAAAGGCAAAACTGTTTCTACTTCTGATGTTCTTACACTCTTGTTAACCAAGTAACTGTTACTGCATTATCAATTATGTAGGTAATGAGGATCACAAAACAAGTGACACTTCCATCATTCCCCAATCAACGACCTCCCAAACTCCAGCCAATCTAGTTGTAGTATAAACTAACCCTGTCAAACTTGCCACATCTTTTTCACTTTACACTCTGTTTTTCTGCATTCAATTAGATAAGTATAAATTCCTGCTAATGAAGAGATAGGGATCCTAAGTCTGGCTTCCATTTCTCTTTGGGAAATGAGAAAAACAAAGCAAAGAATAGAATATAATTTTATTATATAAAAAAGCTGTAATGAATGATTCTGAAATGAGAAAGGGGGGGGGGTGGAAAGAGAAACAACCACAATGAAAATAAAGCAATGGATAATATAAAAGGCAGGCGGAAATGCATGATCAAAAACATGCTGGATTAGTTACAGAAAATTGCCAATGAAGCATGCCATGGGAAATGAACAAAATAAAGTTGTCTTTGGTTGCAAATGTACCAAATGCCCCCAGGTTACTTCTTGAAAGATCACGTAATAGTTTGTACACAAAATTGCCAAATATTTTATTTAATTGAAAGATACTACCAAAGTTCAGCATCTCCTTCATGTGCATTAAAAAGCTCAATAATTTACTCTCACCAGTCTTCAAAATTATTTTAAAATATTCATAGACTACGTTTCAAATGAGCACCTAACATACAGTATATATCCAGATGCCACTAATCTTAATACACAAGTTCATGGAATGATTGTTTAAGAAGAGCATGTTGGTAGATTAAACTATTAGATTTATAGAATCATAGTGTATTACACCACAGAAACAGGCCCTTAGATGGCCCATCTAATTCATGCCAAACTGTTATCCTGCCTAGTCCTCCATTCCCCTTCCATGTACTTATCCAATTTTTCTTATATGTTGTAATCAAATCCACACCCAGCAAATCCACTGGCTGCTCATTAAACACTTGTACCATATCTGAGTGAAGAAGATTTTCCTCAGGTTCCCCTTAAATTTCATACCTTTCACCCTTATCTTATGACCTCCAATTCTAGTTTTATCCAACCTCAGTTAAAAAGCCTGCTTGTGCTTGCCTTATCTATACCCCTCATAATTATGTATACCTCTGTCAAATCTCCCCTCATTCTCTTATACTCCAGGGAAGAAAGCCCTAATCTGTCAACATCTCCCCAATAAATACAGGTTCTCAAGTCCTGGCAACATCCTTCTAAATTTTCTCTGTACTCTTTCAATTTTATTGTTAACTTTCCTGTAGGTTGGTGACTAAAACTGCACACAATACTCCAAATTGGACCTTAACAAAGTCTTATACAACTTCAACATAACATCCTAACTCCTGTAAATCAGTATTGTGATTTATGGTCAATGTGCCAAAAGCTCTGTTTATGACCCATCTATCTGTGATGCCACTTTCAAGATTTCTTTGTTCTACCGCGCTCCTCAGTGCCCAACCATTCAAATTTTGTCCTACCCTTGTTTGTCCCTCCAAAAGTGCAACACCTCACGTATACATTAAATTCCATCTGTCAAACTGTTTACTACAACTGTTTAAATATTTACATTTACCATTAACTTCAAGTGAAAAGGTAATCAGTACTTTCAACAATTGCAAATCACATTTTCATATTCTACAAGAACTATATCTGATGCACCTTTATAGACAAAGAACAAAATATCTTGAATTTAATCATGATTTAAGTGATTTTACAAGAGAGAACCTTATAGTATAACAGTTAACTTCATTTCATTCTCATGAATCTGCTGCCTAAATAAATGCAAACTACAGTTAGACATTGTTCTTTAAGAATGTGCTAACCGAGTCTTTGACATGGTATTCATTGTAGTTCAGACTAGACCTGGAAAATTCCATTCACCATGGAGCCTGGGGCTGAAAAAACATGAACAGTTTGCTGACAACATCGGCCTGTTTATCTATCTGCCTTTTGCCTTTCATTGTCTCGTTTCTAGTTTTTTCTCCAGCAAGTATTCCTTTGTAATTAGTCCAATCCTTCTCTGCCCCCAGCCATAAACCTGCCATCTGGATCAAAGGCTCTTATTTGCCAACATCACATGACAAGTAATTTAACAGAAGGATTTTAATACCATGAGAAGTAATAAAACTCTTAAGATTTAAGAAATGGTTATTTTATTTAGTTTCTACTATCTTGACACTGAGTGCCACAGGGGTACGTTCTTCAAGAACAAGCAACCCTAAAATACCTCAGTTGTGGCCATTTGCTGCTTCCAGCAGGTAGGCAGACATTGATGCTTAGAAATTTGATCACACTTTACAAGCGTAAAAGAGGTACTTAATGATCCAATATATTGTCGTTTGCTGAAGCCACCAGAGTGCTTTATAGGAGGTAAATCACATGCATTCTATTACCAATGGACATAAAAAGCAGGAAAAGACTGCATCCAGACAGACTGATTACAAAACTCGGCAATGGAATGACACCTGTTGGAAGAAGTTATTTGAGGGCACATATGTAAGCCCTGTTAATACTAGCAAGTTGCTTTCATTGAAGAAACATAGAAAAATTACAGCACAATACAGGCCCTTCAGCCCACAATGCTGTACTGAACATGTACTTATTTTAGAAATTACCTAGAGTTACCCATACCCTCTATTTTTCTAAGCTCCATGGACCTATCCAGGAGTCTCTTAAAAGACCCTATCATATCCACCTCCACCACCATCACCGGCAGTCCATTCCGTGCACTCATAACTCTCTGTGTAAAAAAACTTACCACTGACATCTCCTCTGTACCTACTTCCAAGCACCTTAAAACTGTGCCCTCTCGCGCTAACCATTTCAGCCCTGGGAAAAAGCCTCTCTATCCATACGATCAATGTCTCTCATCATCTTATACACTTCTATCAGGTCACCTCCCATCCTCCATCGCTCCAAGGAAAAAAGGCTGAGTTTACTTAACCTATTCTCATAAGGCATGCCCCCCAATCCAGGCAATATCCTTGTAAATCTCCTCTGCACCCTTTCTATGGTTTCTACATCCTTCCTGAAGCGAGGTGACCAGAACTGAGCACAGTACTCCAAGTGGCATCTGACCAAGGTCCTATAGAGCTGCAACATTACCTCTTGGCTCCTAAACTCAATCCCACGATTAATGAAGGCCAAAGAACCATATGCTTTCTTAACCACAGAGTCAACTGACGCACCAGCTTTGAGTGTCCTATGGACTCGGACCCCAAGATCCTTCTGATCCTCCACACTGCCAAGAGTCTTACCATTAATACTATATTCTGCCATCATATTTGACCTACCAAAATGAACCACCTCACACTTATCTGGGTTGAACTCCATCTGCCAATTCTCAGCCCAGTTTTGCATCCTATCGATGACCCGTTGTAACCTCTGAAAGCCCTCCACACTATCCACAACACCCCCAACTTTCATGTCATCAGCAAACTTAATAACACATCCCTCCACTTCCTCAACCAGGTCATTTATAAAAATCACAAAGAGAAGGGGTCCCAGAACAGATCCCTGAGGCACACCACTGATCACTGACCTCCATGCAGAATATGACCTATCTACAACCACTCTTTGCCTTCTGTGGGCAAGCCATTTTAGATCCACAAAGCAATGTCCCCTTGGATCCCATGCCTTCTTACTTTCTCAATAAGCCTTGCATGGGGTACCTTATCAAATGCCTTGCTGAAATCCATATACACTACATCTACTGCTCTACCTTCATCAACATGTTTAGTCACATCCTCAAAAAATTCAATCAGGCTCATAAGGCATGACTTGCCTTTGACAAAGCCATGCTGACTATTCCTAATCATATTGTGCCGCTCCAAATGTTCATAAATCCTGCCTCTCAGGATCTTTTCCATCAACTTACCAACCACTTAAGTAAGACTCACTGGTCTATAATTTCCTCCTCTTGAATAAGGGAATAAGTCTCAGTTGACTGTACCTCTGCAGAGCACCACGCAAATATCCCCTGAACATTTGCCACATTTCTGCCCTACATTTTCTTGAGAACATCTGTTCCCAATTTATGCTTCCAAGTTCCTGCATGACAGCTTCATATTTCCGCTTACTCCAATTAAATGTTTTCCTAACTTGTCTGTTCCTATCCCTCTCCAATGCTATGGTAAAGGAGATAGAATTGTGATCACTGTCTCCTATATGCTCTCCCACTGAGAGACCTGACACCTGACCAGGTTCATTTCCCAATACCAGATCAAGTACAGCCTCTCCTCTTGGAGGCTTATCTACATACTGTGTCATGAAACCTTCCTGAACACACCTAACAAGCTCCACCCCATCTAAACCCCTTGCTCTAGGAAGATGCCAATCAATATTTGGGAAATTAAAATCTCCCACCACAAAAACTCTATTGTTATTACACCTTTCCAAAATCTGTCTCCCAATCTGCTCTTCGATGTCCCTGTTACTATTGGGTGGTTTATAAAAAACACCTAGCAGAGTTATTGACCCCTTTCTGTTTCTAACTTCCACCCACAGAGACTCAGTAGACAATCCCTCCATGACTTCCTCCTTTTCTGCAGCCATGACACTATCTCTGATCAGCAGTGCCGCACCCTCACCTCTTTTGCCTCCCTCCCTATCCTTTCTGAAACATCTATAGCCTGGCACTCTAAGTAATCATTCCTGCCCCTGAACCATCCAAGTCACTGTAATGGCCACACATATCTCCAAGTACTGATCCACGCTCTAAGCTCATCCACTTTGTTCATGATGCTTCTTGCACTAAAATAGACACATCTCAAACCATCAGTCTGAGCATATCCCTTCTCTATCACCTGCCTATCTTCCCTCTCGCACTTCGAAGCTTTCTGTATTTGTGAGCCAACCGCCCCTTCCTCTGTCTCTTCCTCTGGTTCCCACCCCTCCCTCCAGCAATTCTAGTTTAAACTCTCCCCAACAGCCTTAGCAAACCTCCCTGCCAGGATATTGGTCCCCCTGGGACCCATCCTTTTTGTATGGGTCACCCCTGCACCAAAAGAGGTCCCAATTATCCAGAAATTTGAATCCCTGCCCCTGCTCCAATCCTTCAGCCATGCATTTATCCTCCACCTCATTCTATTCCTATACTCACTGTCACGTGGTACAGGCAGTAATCCTGAGTACCTATGAGGTCCTGCTTCTCAACTTCCTTCTTAACTCCCTGTAGTTTGTTTTCAGGACCTCCTCCCCTTTCCTACCTATGTCATAGGTACCAATATGAACCACGACCTCTGACTGTTCACCTTCCCACTTCAGGATATCGTGGACGCAATCAGAAACATCCTGGACCCTAGCACCTGGGAGGCAAACTACAACCACATTTCTCTCCTGCGTCCACAGAATCGCCTGTCTGACCCCCTAACTACAGAGTCCCCTATTACTGCTGCCTTTTTCCTTTTCCTATCCTTCTGAGCCACAGGGCCAGATTCTGTGATGCTGAAGGGATACTAAAAAATCTGACAAATCTAAATGATCCAAAAATATGCTGTGCTTGTTTTTGTGAGAGAAAGAGGAACCACACATTAAAATGAATGTGTTTTGCTCAAACAGTAATGGTCTAAAGAATTCCTGTTGCCACTGTCTGGCTGGAACCTAAATTAACTCTTGGTGAATGTCTATTCACTATCTGAAAAGAGGGGGTTGAACAAACGCCGGACAAATACAATGACAACAGGAGGTTGGAGTGAACTAATTCTCAGTAGCAGACTTGCTAATCAGATACTTGAGCCAGGCAGCCAGTCAATAATTTATCAGCAGACTGGTTTATTGATTGAGATAAGACCATCATCAAGGAGATGTGGGATTCTTCCCAATTAGTTCCAGATAATCTTACAAGTCACTGACATGTTTACTATTTGGAAACAAGACATTTACTAATACTCTAAGCCAGAAACCTGCACAATTCAGCCAAATACATTTTTGTGATACTTAAGTTTACATGCATATATGTAAAATGGAAAGAACCAAGGCTTAACCTTGCATTTGTAGCACAGCAGTTTCTTTTGCAGCATTCTTTCTTTTGAGACAGGACCATTACTGATAGCCTGGAACATACACTCAGTGGCCACTTTATTTGGTACACCTGCTCGTTAATGCAAATATCTAATCGGCCAATTCTGTAGCAGCAACTCAATGCATAAAAGCATGCAGACATAGTCAAGAGGTTCAGTTGTTGTTCAGACCAAACATTAGAATGGAGAAGAAATGCGATCTGAGTGACTTTGATCATGGAATGATTATTCATGCCAGACAGGGTTGTTTGAGAATCTCAGAAACTGCTGATCTCCTGGGAATTTTACACACAACAGTCTCTGAGGTTCACAGAGAATGGTGTGGCAAAAGAAACAAAAAGCACCCAGTGAGTGGCAGTTCTGTGGGTGAAAACGCCTTGTTAATGAGAGAGGTCAGAGGATGCTGGCCAGACTGGTTCAAACTGACAGGAAGGCGAAAGTAACTCAAATAACCACACGTTAAAATGGTGTTGTGCAGAAGCACATCTCTGAATGCACAACATGTCGAACCTTGAAGTGGATGGGTTATAACAACAGAAGACCATGAACATACACCCATTGGCCACTTTATGAGAGGTACAGAAGGTACCTAATAAATTGGCCATTGAGTGTATTTGCCATTCATAACTTCCCATTCTGCAAGAAGTTATGAGTTACCTTTTTCAATCACTACGGTCCTCCTGGTGAAAGTACTCTCACTGTGCTTTTCAGAATTTCAATGGAGCACGAACAACGAATACATTTTAAGTTGGGATGGCATGTAACTTGGAGGTGGTGGGATGAGGGAAGGCACTCCTGCTGATGGTACCCTAAGTTACAGGGTTGTGAGGTACAATTGGAGTACCTTATGCAACTAAGTGAAGAGTATTTTGGGCTGTTTGATTGGCCTGCTTGAGTAAATATATTTTTCATCATTGTAGCAAACCAACAAAGGTCCCAGATAGGCTTATTTTTCCACTTAGCACATCAGGCAAGGTCATAGGCAACAAAGAACTAAGGCATTTATGTATCAAGAGAGTGAGCTTTCACAACAGGGCAATAAAAGACTTTAGGGACTTTCAGAATCTTGATATTAATTATATGAAATCAACGGTTCAATTGTAACTATCAAAATTATACTCAATTAATGGTTGACCAAGTAACCTACCAACCGGCATGTCTTTGGACTGTGGGAGGAAACTGGAGCACCCAGGAGGAAAGCCACCCGGTCACAGGGAGAACATACAAACTCCTTACAGGCAACAAGACCAATGTGCCCATTAAACCCAACATGTTAGACGATATTCCAATTCCAATACTGAGCCTCGGGTAAAAAGCAAAAAGATAGCTCATAGCAGTTAAAGAAAAATCGGAGTACTGAGAATGTATGTGTTACATAAATCCTCACTGCTGGAGTGTAGTCTATAACCCAAATGTATGAATATTGAATTTTCCAATTTCAGATAACTAACTTATGGTATGCCTCAGGATTTTGCCAAGGATGGAGTATATTTGCTATGAGGAGAGACCAAATAGGGTTAATTTGTTTCTTTTTTTGTGAAGTGGAAAAGTCTGAGAGTGGTCCTTATTGAGGTATGGAAAATTAGGAAGTGTATCAACAGGGCAGATAGTGAGAGAACAGTTCCCCATGGCAAAGGTGTCAATAACCAGACCAGATTTGAGGTAAAGGGTGGAAGATTTAGACAGTTCTCGAGGAAGATTTTATTCAGCGGGACATAGCTGAAATGGGGAACACTGTCTGAAGGGATGATGGACACAGTACTCTCACAATATTTAAGAGGTATTTAGATGAGCACTCTTTGTTTGACTTCAGCTTTAAGATTCAATTCTTGGTTTGTTGCTTAGACCAATACTATAAGAAAGCCCAGAATGTGCAGACACAACAAAACCAACACTAGGCATTGTTGAGCAGTTTATTGCAGCATAGGTGCTATGATTGAAATTAAATTGACCAGGCAGTATCTTGCCAGGATGGATTTGTCCTGTTTTTTCGTAAATAGCATAAATCAAGGTTAAATTCAACATTGTTGGGTAGACGCGTTTGTTGTACAAATATGTGTCTTAAAACATTTTTCTTGTGATCGCATGACCCTGTTGGACATTGATAATGTAAAATACTGCAAGTCCAGTTCATTGGTTCACTGGACAGACCAGTGGCGAGGGAGCTGCATTGTCTCAGTTGTTGTGCAGACCAGGCCCTCATGCCACAGCATCATCTGTTGCAGCCTCCCAGGGAGGAGGCGCAGGAGTTGGTGTGGAAGAGTATGGAGGGATTTGTGCTGGGTTGCAGGCCAGCTCTCCCATTGGTGTTGATCTCCAGTGTTCGCTCCCCGGAAGACAAACTGGATTGTTATTGTTTGCTGCTGACACTGCACAAGACAAGTTGATTTACAAACGTACCTTCACTGAGGATCTGCTGCATACTTGTTCTCGCAGAAACATGGTTCCATGACTCCTCGCATTCACCATCAATCTTCAGATCATACCACTCAGGGAGCTGTGCTACTCTGATTTTTGTGACTGTATGTGCTATCATTACTATATGAGCTGTGTGACTGTATGTGCTATCATTACTATATGAGTTGTGTGACTGTATGTGCTATCATTACTATATGAGCTGTGTGACTGTATGTACTATGTTTTGCACTTTGACCCCAGAGGAGGTTTTGTTTAGCTGCATACATGTTACTATGGCATGTGTATGGTTGAATGGCAATTAAACTTAAACTTGCCTTGCAGACGGCTGGTTCTAGAATGCAGATCTTCAAACCTACTGGAATTTACCTGGCCCTATAGCCTTGACTGCATCCTGTTTTTTCAGCTCAATTTCACATGGAGTGAATATAATTGACTGAAGACTAACTTCTTTGATGGTGGGGGATTCAAGCAGGAAATCAAGATCCATAAGAACATAAGAAATAGGAGCAGGAGTAGGCCATCTGACCCATCAAGCCTGCCTCTCCATTCAATAAGATCATGGCTGATCTGTCCATAAACTCAGCTTCATCTACCTGCCTTTTCTCCATAACCCTTTATTCCCTTACTGAGTAAAAATCTATCTAACTGTTTCTTAAATATATCTTGTGAAGAAGCCTCAACTGCTTCCCTGGGCAGAGAATTCCACAGATTCACCATTCTCTGGGAAAAACAGATTCTCCTCAATTCCATCCTAAATCTTCTCCCCTGGATCTTGAGGCAATGTCCCCTAGTTCTAGTCTCACCTTCCAATGGGAACAACTTTCCTACTTCGATCTTATCTACCCCTTTCAAAATGTTGTATGTTTCTATAAGATCCCCTCTCATTCTTCTGAACTCCAGAGACTATAGTCCCAGGCGACTCAATCTCTCCTCACAGGTTAACCCCTTCATCCCTGGAATCAACCTGGTGAACCTCCTTGACACCTAAACCTGGTATAAAGACTCACAAGCTGGACCCTGCAATCATGTGGGTGAGCTTTTTTCTTGAAACATGCTCTTCCTGTTAGTTAAATATTTGTTCTCCATCATCTATGACATAATTTAGCAGATTTACAAAGTTTTGATCTGATCTGTTGGTTGTGAGGTTGCCTGACTGAAACTGCTGAATACAGATTTTGCCACTAATCATGTATGGAATGTTGTGTAGTTCCACCAGCTTGGCACCTCATTTCAGATTGGTAATTGGTTTATTACTGGGTAATTGGGGTGGGGAGACACAGTAGCATAGTGATTAGCACAATGCTTTTCAGATCAGGTGACATGGGTTCAATTCCTGCTGCTGTCTGTTAGGAGTTTGTACTGTACGTTCTCCCTGTGACCACATGAGTTTCCTCCAGGTGCTCCGGTTTCCTCCCACAGTCCAAAGACATACCAGCTGACTAGGTTCATTAGTCAATGTAAATTGTCCCATGATTAAGCTAGGATTAAATCGGGAGATTGCTGGGTGGCAGGGCTCAAAGAGCCAGAAGGGCCTATTCTGCGCTGTATCTCAATAAATCAATAAATATTTTATTGTCATACGTACAGTAAAAAGCTTTGTTTTGTACAACACCCAGTCAGATCATTCCAAATGTACTTGCACTGAGGAATTTCATTGAGGGAAAACAGAGAATGCAGAATAATGATAGTTACTTAGAAAGTGCAACACATAGAAACAAAGAAGGTGTAAGAGTTACGTTGAAGTAGATTGAGAGATCAAGAGTGCATCTTTATTGTAGAAGAGTCATATAATGCTGAAATAGAAGCTCTCCTTGGGTATGGTGGTAATTTTTTTTAAAGCTTTTGTATCTTCTGTCTGATGGAAAGGGGAAGAAAGAGGGAATGACCTGGGTGGGAGTGGTTGTTGATTATGTTGGCTGCTTTCTTGAGACAGTGAGAAATACAGAGGGAAAGCCTATTTTTGTGATAGCCTGGTGCTGCTCTCAATATCCCCTCAATATTCTTCATTGCATCAGAGCTGGTCCCCGGCTTGTATACAACACCATATGACCATCAAACCTAGCAGCAGACTTCGGCCATTCAGCCCATTGAGTATGCTCTGCCCTTCCATCATGGCTGATTTATTATCCTTTTCAATCCCATACTCCTGCCTTCTCTCCATAGCCTTTGACATCCTGATTAATCAAGAACCTATCAACCTCCACCTTAAATATACTTGGTTTCTGCAGCCTTCTGTGGCAAAGAATTCCACAAATTTACCACTCTCATTTTTCCTCATCTCTCTTCTAAATGGACGTCCCTCAATTCTGAGGTCCTAGACCTCCCTATGATAGGAAACATCCTCTCCACATCCACACCATCTGGACCTTTCAATATTTGATAGGTTGCAATGAGATTCCCCCTTATTCTTCTAAACTCCAGAAAGGAAAGGCCCAGCACCTTTAAATGCTCCTCATATGTTAACCCTTTCATTCCAGTGATCACTCTCAAGAACCTCCTCTGTCTGCAATGCCAGAACATCTTTTCTTGAATAAGGGACCCAAAACTGTTCATAGTACTCCAAGTGCAATCCGATTAATGCCTTATAAAGCCTCATCATTACATCCTTGCTTTTGTTTTCTAGTCCTCTCAAAATGAATGCTAACATTGCAATTGTCGTCTTTACCACTGACTCAACTTAAAGCTGATTCCATGGCCAGATCAGCCATGATCGTATTGAATGGCGGTGCAGGCTCGACAGGCCAGATGGCTTACTCCTGCTCCTATTTCTTATGTTCTAACCTACACGTTAACCTTTAGAGAATCCTGCACAAGGACTCAAAGTCCCTCTGCACCTCTGATTTTTTTTTTAAATTTTCTCCCCACTTACAAATTAATTTATGCCTTTATTCCTTCTGCCAAAGTGCATGGCCATGCACTTCCCTACATTATATACCATCTTCCACTTCCTTGCCTATTCCGTCAATCTGTCTAAGTCCTGCAGACACCCTACTTCCTCAACACTACCCGTCCTTCTGTCTATCTTCATATCATCTGCAAACCTGGCCACAAAGCCATCAATTCCTTCATCGAAATCATTGACACATAACTTAAAAAGAAGTAATCCTAACACTAATCCCTGCAATACACCACTAGTCACTAGCAGCCAACCAGAAAAGGCTCCCTTTATTCCCACTCTTTGCTTCCTGCCAGTCAGCCAATTTTCTATCCATTCTAGTATCGTTCCCGTAATACCATGTTCTCTTATTTTGTTAAACAGCCTCATGTGTGGCACCTTGTCAAAGGCCTTCTGGAAATCCAAATAAACAACATCCACTGACTCTCCATTGTATACCCTGCCTGTTATTTTCTCAAAGAATTCCAATAGATTTGTCAGGCAAGATTTCCCCTTTAGAAAACTATGCTAACTTTGGCCTACTTTATCATGTGCTTCCAAGTACCCAAAATCCTCTTAATAAACTCCAACATCTTTCCAACCACTAAAGTCAGGCTAACTATTGTCTCAGCTTGCTCCTGCCCCACTGAACTCGTTTCTGCATACCTCGACACGGTTTTATCCCCCCTTGTTCAATCCCTTCCTACCTATGTTCGTGACACTTCTCACGCTGTTAAACTTTTCGATGATTTTAAGTTCCCTGGCCCCCACTGTTTTATTTTCACCATGGATGTCCAGTCCCTATATACTTCCATCCCCCATCAGGAAGGTCTCAAAGCTCTCCGCTTCTTTTTGGATTCCAGACCTAATCAGTTCCCCTCTACCACCACTCTGCTCCGTCTGGCGGAATTAGTCCTTACTCTTAATAATTTCTCCTTTGGCTCCTCCCACTTCCTCCAAACTAAAGGTGTAGCTATGGGCACTGGTATGGGTCCTAGCTATGCCTGTCTTTTTGTTGGCTTTGTGGAACAATCTACGTTCCAAACCTATACTGGTATCTGTCCCCCACTTTTCCTTTGCTACATCGACGACTGCATTGGCGCTGCTTCCTGCACGTGTGCTGAGCTCGTTGACTTCATTAACTTTGCCTCCAACTTTCACCCTGCCCTCAAGTTTACCTAGTCCATTTCCGACATCTCCCTCCCCTTTCTAGATCTTTCTGTCTCTATCTCTGGAGACAGCTTATCCACTGATGTCTACTATAATCCTACTGACTCTCACAGCTATCTGGACTATTCCTCTTCTCACCCTGTCTCTTGCAAAAATGCCATCCTCTTCTCGCAATCCCTCTGTCTCCGCAGCATCTGCTCTCAGGATGAGGCTTTTCATTCCAGGACGAGGGAGATGTCCTCCTTTTTTAAAGAAAAGGGCTTCCATTCCTCCACTATCAACTCTGCTTTCAAACACATCTCCCCCATTTCACGCACATCTGCTCTCACTCCATCCTCCCGCCACCCCACTAGAAATAGGGTTCCCCTGGTCCTCACCTACCACCCCACCAGCCTCCGGGTCCAACATATTATTCTCCGTAACTTCCGCCACCTCCAACGGGATCCCACCACTAAGCACATCTTTCCCTCCCCACCCCCCCTAAGCACATCTTTCCCTCCCCACCACTGCTTTCTGCAGGGATCTCTCCCTACGCGACTTCCTTGTCCATTCGTCCCCCCCATCCCTCCCCACTGATCTCTCTCCTGGCACTTATCCTTGTAAGCGGAACAAGTGCTACATATGCCCTTACACTTCCTCCCTTACCACCATTCAAGGCCCCAGACAGTCCTTCCAGGTGAGGTGACACTTCACCTGTGAGTCGGCTGGGGTGATATACTGCGTCCGGTGCTCCCGATGTGGCCTTCTATATATTGGTTAGACCCGATGCAGACTGGGAGACCGCTTTGTTGAACACCTACGCTCTGTCCGCCAGAGAAAGCAGGATCTCCCAGTGGCCACACATTTTAATTCCACATCCCATTCCCATTCTGATATGTCTGTCCACGGCCTCCTCTACTGTAAAGATGAAGCCACACTCAGGTTGGAGGAACAACACCTTATATTCCGTCTGGGTAGCCTCCAACCTGATGGCATGAACATCGACTTCTCTAACTTCCGCTAATGCCCCACCTCCCCCTCATACCCCATCCGTTATTTATTTTTATACACACATTCTTTCTCTCACTCTCCTTTTTCTCCCTCTGTCCCTCTGACTATACCCCTTGCCCATCCTCTGGGTCCCCCCCCCATTGTCTTTCTCCCTGGACCTCCTGTCCCATGATCCTCTCATATCCCTTTGCCAATCACCTGTCCAGCTCTTGGCTCCATCCCTCCCCCTCCTGTCTTCTCCTACCATTTTGTATCTCCCCCTCCCCCTCCCACTTTCAAATCTCTTACTAACTCTTCCTTCAGTTAGTCCTGACGAAGGGTCTCGGCCTGCAACGTTGACTGTACCTCTTCCTAGAGATGCTGCCTGGCCTGCTGCGTTCACCAGCAACTTTGATGTGTGTTGCTTGCCCATAATTTCCTTTCTTTTGCCTCCCTTCCTTCTTAAAGAATAGAGTGACATTTTCAATTTTCTAGTCCTCAGGAACCATTCCAGAATCTAATGATTCTTGAAAGATCATTATTATTCCCTCCACAATCTCTTCAGCTCCCTCTTTCAGAACCCTGTGGTGAACTCCATCTGGTCTGGGTGACTTATCTATCTTCAGACTTTTCAGTTTGCCAAGCACCTTAGAAATAGCAATGATCTTGCTTCTTCCCCTGACACTCTACCATTTCTAGCATTCTGCTCATGTCCTCCACAGTGAAGACTGATACAGAATACTTAAGCTTCTCCACCTTTTCTTTGTCCTCCATTATTAACCCTCTGGCATCATTTTCCAGTTACAATATCCACTTCCGTCTCTCTTTTACTTCCCATACATCTGAAAAGACTTTTTGTATACTCTTTTATATTATTAGCTAGCTTACCTTCATATTTCATCTTTATAATACCAGAGTGATGGATATTCCAGCCATGGGGGTGCTAAATGTGATGGTATACAATTCTACTGTTAATAATAGTCTCCAATACCTTGTAGTTGTCCAATTTTGAACTGTCTGTTCTCTCCTGAATCCACCTCATTTTGTATGATTGCAGTAACAGATGGTAGGACCACATGATGGTCACTTTCACAACACCATCTTGGGCAGAGGCATCAATCAAAGCAGACAGATGAAAATCAGGTTTATCACTTATGTTGGTTCACTCACTCCAAGTATGTCCTTCAGGACTCGGCCAGTACAATCTTGGTGGCCTTCGTTATTTTCAAGGCCTCTTCCTCACATTGTTCAATGTGGAGGAACATTGATAAGTCAACTGTGGAAGAACAACAGCAGATAATCAGGAGAAGGTTTCCTTGTTCATGCTTCACTTGATCTAATTTAATCTCATCAAGCTTAGAGTCAAAGTTGAGGAACCCCAGGACTTATTCTTCCTGCTTTAATATGATGTATTACAATTATTTTTTGAGTCTCTCATGCCATTCGCACAGGCTTTATGAAGAGATTAAAGTGCACCATTAAATAGGAGAATGATGTTTGGTTTGCTGCACCAGAAATTAACCTTGTTGGCAGGTTTAAAGTATTATGTTTTGCAACATCTGTACAACTTAATTAATGTTGAGAATTGTCCAAAGAAAGATACAGTACATATTATTTACAGTTTTAGTCTGGTGAGATTCTCAACCTTTGGTTTGAAGAATCATAAGCATTAGCACAACTCCTTGGCAAGCACTGATGACTCAAAGTATTCATTCTTACTGATAGCCTATTAGAGTGATTTTTGGGTTTAGGTCATTTACATTTAGCAAATGGCTTTGGCTACCAGTCTTCTGTTCCTTGAAAATGTATTGTGGATTTAATTTGGAACAATGCATTCCTAGAAGCTGTGAATCCCAGTCCACAGACCTGCTGGTGTTGTGGGATGGATGCAAATCAGAAGGTGTGAAGTTTGTATGTAGCTTCAAAAGAAAGCATTGTCTATACTTTGTAAATATGAAATTGTCCTTTGTGTTTAGCAAATAAATATCTAGCCCCACGTTGAGCATGCAGACCTTTAAACCGAAAGCAACTCCTTATGATGCCTGCTGTACCTTGCTTTGTCAAATAAGGAAGCTGCTTTGTATCTACCAGTAACTCTCTCCAGTGATTTCATTCATGCAGCAACATTGCCTATAATCAGAATGGGAGTAAATGGATAAAGTTTATGAATGGCACATTTAGAGTCACAAAGTCACACAGGATAGAAACATGTCCATTGGTCAACCCATCAAGCTGACCAAGATCCCCGCATTTGCCACATAACTCACTAAAACTTTCCTATCCATGGACCTGGCCAATTTTTTAAAAATATTGTCGATATACCTGTCTCAGCTACTTCCTCTGGCAGTTCATTCTATATACAGACCACCTTCTGGTGAAAATGTTGCCCCTCAGGTTTCAATTAAATCATTCCTCTCTCGCCCTAAACCACTGCCCCCTAGTTCTTGATTCTCCAGCCCTGGGGAAAAGACTATGCAACAATCCTATCTCTACCCCTCTCTTTTATATCACCCCTCATTCTCCTACACTCCAATGAATAAAATCCTCATCTGCTTAAGTTCTGGCAACACTGTTGTAAATATTTTCTGCATTATTTCCAAACTTACTTAAGTATATTTCATTTCAATATAGATTTACATCTGCTGTTATTTGCAATTATATTTTAATTACCTCATTCCATAAATTTTCTAATATTGGAACAACTTTCCAAATTTTTATTATACTCTGTGAATGCAGGTGTTGCTAGAAAGGCCTGTGTTCATTGCTCATCACTTACTGTCGTAATAAGCCACCTCTTTGAACTGCTGTATTTTATTTGGTTAAATTACTCTCATAGTGCCGTTTGGTACAAACATCTAGTTAAAAGGTATGATTTGGAGGAGAACCATCTGACAGTGGTGTTCCCACACATATACTGGTCTTGTTATTCTTGATGGCAAAAGTCATGGTCTTGGATGGTGATGTCAGGTGAAACTGTAGGGTAGTGCAGGGACAAACCTCCTTGAGAGTAATGAAGTTCTTGATCATGAAGAACACAGTAAACTGGGACGTGGCATAGACCAGCCACTGCCATTTGAAAAGATCTAGAGATTTCCCCTCATGCAGTAAGATGAACTCTTGACCACACAATAATGATTATGGCCTTGCACCTTATTGTCTACCTGCACTGCACTTTCTCTGTAGCTGTTGCACTTTATTCTGAGATTGATTTATCTTGTAGTACCTCAATGAACTCTGTAACAAATTGAACTGCATGAACAGTATGTAAGACAAGCTTTTCACTGTACCTCAGTACATGTGATAAACATAAGCCAATTTACAAATTAATAATCTAAGACAAAGTTGTACAAGAATTGCTGCATGGTTGGAACTCTGTCTGTCATTGGCTTCTGGCTCAACTGACTCAGGCTACGTCCACACTAGACCAGATAATTTTGAAAATGCTGGTTTCGTGTAAAAATGATAGGTGACCACAACAGGCATTTTTGAAAATACCTCCATCCACATTAAAATGGGTATTTGGGCAAATCTCCTCCTGCTGGGCATGTGCAGGACACATCTACAGAAAACAAGCGAAGAGGAAACGGTATTCTTGGTGTGCGTTTGTCCAGTTACAGACTAGAAAAACTTAAAAAGGAAATTGCCAAACGACAGACAGTTGTTGGCTGTCGTGCAGGAGGACTTAAAACTGAAAAAAAAAATACTGGAGCGTATGGAGGCAACCAACAGGGAGTTCACGAACAGTAAGGTCATACTGACGACAAACCTTGAACTCTGTTGCAGAGGGATTTGCAATGATGAGGAATATGATGGCTCCCCCCCCCAGTACTTTTCACCACCACAATACCAGCCTCACAGCCACTACAATAGCTACACATACGGACACACAGACCCCCGGGTGGCCCCACCAACATCTTCCCCACTCCCACAGAGGGGTCACCCTGGAAACATTTCCTACAGACATAGTCTCTTCACCGATGAAAGGGACAACAGGTTTTTTAAAACCTCCCGTTACCCCATACACACTACAACATCCAACTGGCGTTTTCAGAAGAAAAGCTCTGTTTTCAGGGGAGGAAAACGCCGTTTCAGCGTGGACAGAGGGTCAAAACGAAGAGAAAAAGCTTCGGTTACGGATTTATCCGGTCTAGTGTGGACGTAGCCTGAGAAAACCATTGCCTCCAGGCACATTCTTTTTCAAAGGTCTGAAAGTGAGAACACTATTCCCTGTACTGGACATCTTCTTTTATCTGGGGGAAGAGAGTTTACAGGCATGAATTCTTTTGCCCCTCCTACCTTTGACATGTTTAGCAATAGACCATCACTTTCCTGTAGGCCCAGCTGATGCAACACATCCAATGGGATCATCACAGAGTCAACAGAAACAAAAGGAGAAAAAAGAGGAGAAAAATGAGGGGAAATGGCAGTTGCCCATTCGAAGTTGCAAAGGCAGATTTTAATAACCTTCCAAATGCCACAGGACTCCAAAGTACAATGCAGCAGACTACAGATATACGCATAAAATGACAGGCTTTTGACTAGAATAGCTGCAGTAAATGATGTTACGGTAACCTACATGTAGTTTTCTGTGAGTGCCATTCAATAGTGAAGCTGCAGAAAAATGGGACACAATTTCAATTAGATCCACTCCATCTGAAGGCTGTACAATGGATGACATGATTCTGCCCATGATCGACACTATTAAACACCCACTTTCACTCATCATATTTTGTTCTCTCCACATTTCCATTCACTATCCCAGATTCTACCAATAGCAGCTAATTAATTTAGCAACTGGGATTGCTAGCCAGAAATATCTTTGGGATTTGGAGGTAACTGGTCACAAGAAGATCATGCAATTACCATATATTCAGTACTGAATTCCGTGTCACCGGAACTATGCCACCATGTGGCCCAATGAGATCTAAATATAAAAACACAACTACACAGTTAGCAGATCTGGATCACAGCTATTTACTGTGTAAGATTGTAAAGGTCACTAGCAAACTCAAGTGCAGGAATCACAAAGACTTTGGCAATTCAAACAAAACAAAAGATTTATTACAGAAATTAACCAGCAAAACTAACACGAGCTCAGGCAATGCATACAGAATCTGAAGAACTGAAATCACTCAATGATACACAGAAGAACTCGGTCTGAGTTTCACCAGGCAAGGATCCACAGTGACTGAACAAAGAAGGGTTGGCATACCCTGCTGAAATACACCCTAGAGCATATAGGAATTCAGCTCCAATCAGACACCATAGGTGTCCAGATGAAGCAATAATCCCCAAAAACAACAACTACTATGCAAGACACTGAAAATACAATGCTAATTAAATTATCCCAAATTGAATGAAAGTGATAAATACAAAGAGAGCTTAAAAATCCCCATTATATCAAATGAGATACCTGCAACACAAAGTGAAAAAACAGAGGTAGTCCAAAATCAATTAGACATAAAAGGTAAACAATCCAAGGAACAGTGCATATCCACAATCCATATACTAACTGAAAAAAAAATCTCTTCTTTTTCTTTTAAAAATTACCTCTGGTTGTGATAAAGTTGGACAATGATGCACTTAGATATAACTGCAGGATCACATAGCAATAATCACCAATGCTACTGAGATTTTCTGATTTCATCCTGATGTATTTTGTTTTGGGTGGATATGAAGAATGACAGGGCTGGGAAATTACTCAATAACAGTTTACTACATCGGTGTTTCTTTGTTCTTTCTTGGTCTCTTACCGTCAGTTGTAACACACAAGAGAAGTATTAGGGTAGCGGTTAGTGTGACGCTATTAGAGCTTGTAAAGAGTTTGTACATTCTGCGTGTGACTGTGTGAGTTTCCTCCAGTTGCTCCAGCTTCCTCCCATAGTCCAAAGACATACTGGTTAGTAAGCTAATTGGTCATCATACCTTGTCCTATGATTAGGCTAATGTTAAATAGATGGTTTGCTGTGTAGCACTGCTCATTGGGCCAGAGGGGCCTGTTCTATGTTCTATCTAATTAGTTTTTGAATCATGTGAACTGAACTGCTTTTTGCCATCAGCATTCTTTAAACAGTAGACACATTGCATTCCCAGATTTCAAGTCATTCCTGGGTAGCCAGGACCTCAGGGATCAATTTTTTTCTGTTGCTTTCCGCTAGACTACTGAAAATGGAAATAGAAATCCAATTAATTGGCCCATTGGCTAATTGGGGCAGCAACTGATTTGGGACAACTCTAAAAGAACGAAAACTAATCGAGAAAATAGCTAAGATTTTCTTCATTTATTTGGGACACCATGCTGCCTAATTTGGGCAGAAAATTGTTGCCGAACAGTTTCTAACTAACTTCAGATGTGTGAACTTGTGTGGCCATTAGACACTACATCCTGCTTAGAGTGAACAATTTTCAACTAATGTCAGTTACGTGTTCTTGTATTCAAAAAATCGTGATTTTTGTCACTAATAGTTGGTGAGAACTGTGTTGTTCACTGCGGTTTCAAGTATTCAGGCCTGGAGATGCCAGAAGCGGGCAGGGGTGAAAATGAAATTATTTCACTACTTCATCAGGTTAGGAACTACAAAGAATTTAAAGGTATCAACAATCATCTTGAATGTTACGATTAAAATGAAGAGTTGGAGGATGCTATCATCAATTGCATTGTATGCAGGCAATCCATTATTTACACTAGGTGTCAGCACTGATTTTGTCCATTTACAGTCAATGAAAAGAATGCGGCAACATAGAAGTACACTGGATAAATTCCCCTATTGATAACAATTAGGAACTAACACACAATTTTATACTGCTATAGTAGTATTAAGTGTTCTAATTTATTTTGTATTTCATTTAAATACATAAAGTGTTACTCAGTTAAACAGTAGCTTGTCTTTTTAACTATTTCCATGAAACTTCAACTAATTAGGGGCAACTACTTAATTGGGCCAAAACGTACCTGTCCCGATGTGTTCCAATTAACCAAAATCCACTGTATTTGGAAATTGTGGCTCAAACTGGCATTTTTGTGGCTGTAAGTACCTTGACATGTAGCAAAACCTGGTTCACCAAGGCAAATTAAAGTGTCATTAGTATTTAACTGATTTTGTAGAAGGATATCTGAAGTAGGGACAGTTCCAAACAGAAACACAAAAAACTGCTGATGCTGAAATCTGGAGTAAAAAGTTAACTAACTGCTGGAGAAATTTAGCAGTTCAAGCAGCATTTGTGGAGCAAAAGGGGTGTGCCGAGACAGAGACTGATAGGTGATAGGTCGAGCTGGAACACAGCTCAAAAACCATGGTTTCCCTTCCACCACTCTTAATGTTGCTTCAATTTCCCAAACATCTGCCCTCATTGTATCCTCCTGATGCTGTTACAGGGATAGGGTTCCCCACAAGCCTCCATACCCAGCACATCAATCTTCACAACTTGGGTATCCCAAGCACATTTCCCATAGAGTTGTTCTCTATATGACTCTCTTGTCCACTCATCGCAGTTGCAGAGAAAAGTGTCAGGAGGGAGATCAGTGTGGGATGGACAAGTTACACCAACACTTACACCTCCTCCTCCACCACCATTTAGGGTCCCAAAGAATCCTTTCACCTGAGGTGATACTTTACCTGTATGTCTGTTGGGATCATCTATTGCAGTGTTTCCCAACCTTTTTATAGCCCACCTCCCCCATAAAGCACTTTTATACTTGCCCAGTGCCCCCCTAGAGCACCTTCATACTAGCCAATGCCTTTCTTAGGCACAATATACTTTCAAGCACCCTCACAGTGTAAGAACATGTCTACCATAAGCTAACAAGGGAAAAATGATACTGCTTTAAATTTTTATTTGTCTTTAAACTTAGCCGTACAGTAGCTTCGATATCAATGTGAGCCTTGAACTTGATGGTTTTTAGGAAGAGTTGAAATATCTCATTCAAGTTGTGACAGCAAAAGCCTTTAAGTCCCCAAGTGTAACAATGTCCAAAAAGTTTCTGTATTTTGTGAGTATATGGTTCACTGCACGAAGCCTCTTTCAACAAGGTAGGAGGATGGAAATGCTCTTTTCCAGACTAGGAAACTTTGTATAACAGTGTAGCCACATACAACATACCAACATTTTTGCTTCTTCATCATTCTGAATTTTGATCATTTCTTCATGCAAGCTCTTTTCCTGTTCTTCCACCTTGCAAAGAAATGGGTTAATTAACCAATCCAGAATTTCCAGATCATTCAAATCCTTGAGTCAATTCTGAAAATCCTTCTTTAGTAACTGCAGTTGTGAGCAGTACTCTTGCAAATCACTACCTGTGAAAGAGAGTGCCACACTTTTCTTGCAGGGAAACTGTGAGAACATTCTTTTCCCAATGTTTTGTTTATGTATTTCCAATTTTCTGATAAAAGTGGACACTGTACTTTTTGCCTGGACTAAATTGAAATTCTCACTCTGTAGTTTCATATTTAGAATGTTCATTTTGTCATATAGATCAGCTAGGCATGCCACATCTCCATGCAGAAGTTCAATCTTGTTTCCCAAGCTCTTTTCAACATTCCCAATAATGTGTTTGGTTGGTAAAGTCCGATGAGATTGCTGAGTTTCAGACACATTGTGACAATGAGTATTCACTGTCTGCAGAGCTACGGTTCTTCCTGTGTTTCTGAACCTCATCCTTTTGTTTGGAAGTGCCTGTTTTCCTAATGGTCAGTCTGGTCTCATGCCTCAAGTTAGGGTGCCGTTTACTGCCCCTCCAAGAATCTTGAACGCTCCACGACGACTTTTATTTCCCCTAACACCCTCTTAAGATATGTAATCCCCCCCCCCCGCTGGGAAGCACTGATCTATTGTATCGTGTTCTCGGTGTGGCCACCTCTATATCAGTGAAATCTGACACAGATTGGGGGACTGCTTCATCAAACACCTTCGTTCTATCTGCCTCAAAAGACCCAATCTCCTGTGGCTACCTATTTGAATTCAACTTTCCATTCCTATACTAACATGTTGGTCCATGGCCTCCTCTATGCCAAACTCAAGTTGGAGGAGCAACACTTCATGTTCCATCTGAGGGGCCTCCAGACTGATGACATGAACATCAATTTCTCTAACTTCCGGTAATTGCCCCCTTCTTTTCCCATTCCCCATTCTACTTCCTTCTCACTGCTTCTCTTTTCCTCATCTGCCCATCACCTCCCTGATTACCCTCCTCCCCTCTATCCCATTGTCCATTGTTCTCTTCTATTAGATTCCTTCTTCATCAACCCTTTATCACTTCCCAGCTCCTTACTTCATCCCCTCCTCCCTCGACCACCCACTTTCCCCCTCATCTGGTCTTATCTATCACCTGTCATTTGTACTCATTCCCCTTCTCCCCATCTTCGTTTTCTGGCTCTCTGCACCCTTCTTTTACACTCCTGATGAAGATAGCTTGAAACATTGACTGCTTAGTCCCCTCCATAGGCTTTGCCTGACTTTCTGAGTTCCTCCAGCATTTTGGCTGTGTTACTTCATATATTAGCTATCTTCCCTCTCCACTCTGCTATGATGTGAAGTTTCGATGCAAAGCATCTATCTTCCCTTTGCTTCCATAGATGCTGCTTGATTCACTGAGCAATTCCAAAGATGTTTAACCTGAAAACCAGAGGATTTAGGCCGTCACTTTCATAACTTCTTAGAGTAAAATTTATGAAAAAGCATGCAGTTTTAAAGTTCAAAGTAAATTATTATCAAAGTACATCTATTTCACCATTTACAACCATGCGATTCATTTTCTTGTGGACATACTCAACTGTTCTTGAACCTGGTTGGGTGAGTCCTGAGGCTCCTGTACCTTCTACCCAATGGCAGCAGTGAGAAAAGAGCATGGCCTGGGTAGTGAGGATCTTTGATAATTGATGCTGCTTTTTTACAGCAACATTTCATGTAGATGTGCTTAATGGTTGGGAGGGTTTTACCTATGATGTACTGGGCTGAATCCACTACCTTTTGTAGGATATTCCACTCAAAGGCATTGGTGCTCCCATACCAGGCTGTAATGCAGCCAGTCAGCACACTTTGCACCACAGAACTTTGCCAAGTCTCTTGGTGACATGCTGAACCTCTGCAGACTCCCGAGGAAGTAGGGGCATCGTTGTGCTTTCTTCACAATAATATTTATATGATGGGTCCAGAACAGGTCCCCTGAGATAGTGACACCCAGGAACTTAAAGTTACTGACCCTCTCCACCTCTGATCCTCCAATGATTACTGGCTCATGGACCTCTGGTTTCCCTCTCCTGAAGTTTACAGTCAGTTTTCATTCTCCTTCCTGTATGCTGATTCATCATCCAGTTGATGAGTGTAAAAAATACAATACAAAAATAAAGAAATAATAATAAACAAGCAATAAATATCCAGAACGTGAGATGAAAAGTTCCTGAAAGTGAGTCCATTGGTTGTGGGAACATTTCAATGATGGGGCAAGTGAAGTTGAGTGAAAAGAGGTTGTTGTTGTGGCACCATTCAGCCAGGTTTCCAATCTCCCTCCAATATTAAGCTAAAAGATTCATATTTATTAATTTCTTTTTTGGCCAAGATCATAAATCAGTGCCAGTGAAGCAGAACAGCCAGCCATTATTTAGTTTTACTTTATCATTTAGTTATTGAGATACTGTGTGCAGTAGGCCCTTTCGACCCATCGAGCCACTCTTGCTGTTTGCTGATTAACTGTATTGCTTCCTGCATTACTTTTTCAGAAAGCACCTCACGGTCTACAGACTACTGTGTATGCTTTAGAAAAAAACAGAACATGCATTTATAAAGTCACAGAATTGGCCCTTTTGGCTCACTAATCTTTTTGCTTAGACCATATTTTTCAACAAGTTCAAGCTGTTATATAAATAAGCTATCCACGAGTCTTTGTACATGAATTACATAAAGTTAATTTGCAGATGCAGGAAGCAGTTAATAAGACTGAATAGCCCATTAAGCTTCATTGACATAGAATTAGAGGACAAAATGAAAATGTCTTACTGTAATTACATATTGTCAAGGCAAGACAGCACCTGGAATAGAATATAAAGATCTAGTTCTAGAAGGCAGTTGAACCTTCAATTCTTTTCAGAACAGGAAAAACGTTGGTGATAAGGCAATTTTTAAGATTCAGGGAAAGCAGTAATGGGAAGAAAGGCAAAAAATGTGGTGCCAAATTGACATTAATAATTTGGCATAAATAATCAAAAGAGGGATCTGGAGAAGATAGATGGATACTTTCTTGATCCCAAAGCAAACTACAGTGTTATAGTAGCATTACAAGTGCACAGATATACTGTACAAATATTAGAAGTAAGAAAGAATTAAAAATAAGTTACCTTAGAAATAAGATGTACAAGTCAAAGATTGCAAGATCACATCCACACCTATAAGTTGACTCACTATAAAAGCCTGATGGCCGAGGGTAAGAAAGACCTCATATTGAGCAGCACAGTTGTCTTGGTTTTTTACTGAAAGTGCACTTCTGTTCAGCCAAAGTGGCATGCAGACAGTGAGAAATATTGTCCAGAATTGCCAGGATTTTCCAGAGGGCCCTTTGTTTTACTACAGCCTGCGGTGTGTCCAGTTTGATTCCTATAGCAGAGCCAGCCTTTCCAATCAATATATTGAGCCTGTTGGCACCAACCATGCTGATGCCATTGCCCCAGCTCACCACCACAGAGGATTGTACTGGCGATAACAGACTGGTAGAACATGTGAAGGAGAGTCCCACATACTCCAAAGGACCTCAGCCTCCTCAGGAAGTACAGGCAACTCTGGCCCTTCTTGTACACAGCCTCTGTTTTGGTGCTCCACTCAAGTCTGTTGTCCAGCTACATCACCAGGTACTTGTAGGTCCTCAACACATCCACGTCCTCACCATCAATAGTAACAGGGAGCAGTGCAGGCTTGGTCTTCCTAAAGTCCAACAGAGGAGGAGAAGATGGTGGCACGACGCAGCTTGCGCAGCCACTCCGGTGAATGATATCTGTAATCTGTCAAGTAGGGTGCCATGCACAATTCTGATTTGACGGAGACAGATCTGAGAGAACAGAGGAACATCTGGAGAAACTTCTGAGATGCCTTTTTAGCTGCCACTTTTACTGTGTGATCCTGAATCTCCGGAGGGGAAGGCCCCGAATCCTTGGCTTTGCTTGTTGCTCGGTGGCAGGACGGGGTCAAGGCGCCCGGCAGAAATGGTGCTCGGTGTCAAAGGGCTGATCGGAGGCTCGAAGTTTTTGGATGGGCTCAGAGTCGGCTGGGGTTGGGTGCTTCCAATGCATTGACAGTTGTCGGTGCCTGGAGGTTTATGGCAGAGAGAGTTTCTTCCTTCTGCCGCCTGCTATCGGGGACTATCAGGAGTTGATCGGAACTTTGAGACTTTTTTTTACCATTCCCATGGTCTGTTCTTTATCAAATTATGGTATTGCTTTGCACTGCTGTAACTCTACGTTATAATTATGTGGTCTTGTCTGTGTTAGTCTTTGGTTTGTCCTGTTTTTTTTTTTGTGATATCACTCTGGAGGAACATTGTATCATTTCTTAATGCATGCATGTATTTCTAAATGACAATAAACGAGGACTGAGAGTCCTCATAATCTAATCTCCTCTGTTTTACTGATGTTGAGCTGCAGATGATTCAGCTTGCACCATTCAGCAAAGTCCTCCACCAGGGCCCTGTATTCATCCCCCTGTCCTCCCATTACACACCCAAATATTACTATTATCAGTGAATTTCTGCAGATGATATGACTCAGTGCTGTATCTAAAGTTTGAAGTATACGGGGTAAACAGGAAGGTAGCCAATACAGTCCCTTGTGGGGCCTCAGTGCTGCTTATAGCCACATCTGACACACAGCTTTGAAGCTGCACAAACTGTGATCTGCCAGACAGGTAGTCCATTATCCAGGATACAATATAAGTGCCAACGCATTGAACGGAGCTTTTCCCCCAGCAATGAAAGCTGGTAGGTGCTGGGGAAGGAAGGGGTGTAGACGGTGGTAGCCTGTGTTGTTCATCCATATGTTGATCTGGAGGGGAGAGGAGAGAAAAGGGGAGGTATTGGTGTTCAGAGAGCATTGGGTGCCTCGACACTTGGGTTGGTGTACTGAGGGGGCTGTGAAAAGAAGCCTTGTCAAATCTATTAAAGAATTGGTTTAACTCAATTGGCCGTTCATAGCTGCATTCCAAGGTTCTACAGCTATGTTCTTCATGCCTCTCCACACCTCCTGTGTACTAGTCTGCCCAAGCTTGCCAAGCTCCGCCCAAGATGCAATTAGGAATAGAAGGATTATTATATGACATAACTTTAATGTCTGGTAATGTTTCTCCACCTGAAATAAACCACTGGGTACATACAAGAAGCATCCATATAAGGGAAAACAGTTTTTACATGTCAGCTTTACGACCCTCCAACAGCACCTTAGTTAATACAACTCTGTGGAAAAGCATGCTTTTCAATCAGGCATATTACTGCTCAACCGTATGGTTGATTTTTTTTGCTCTTAGTTATTTAAAAGGAGACTGGCAAAACTTATTTGACATTTTAACTTTGGCGATGTATTAAATTTTCCGCTTTTAATTCATGTAACATATCACATCTGATAAATAATATTTCATGTTTCAACAGGCTACTGGAAACCAGAATCCTGTCTGATCTTCATGCTTTCTGATTAACTAGACTTTTTCATATCCAGTGGTAGTGAATAACATTAATTCTCCTCAACTAGTTTTGAAGAATGCTGTTATCAATTCCTTCAACGTTACAAAAGAACAATGTTAAAAATCTGAGGAATTGCCAGCAATTGCTCCAAAACATTTCCTCTCCTGAGAACTCACATCCCCCACCCCCAATTCCAAATTGCTTTGAGCCATAAAACAGAATCCCCTGCTGCTGTGGGATCACTCATAGCCCTTCAGCTGTACTTTATCTAACTTTCACAATCAACCAGACACAGGATGGTGAATACCTCTATGTACAACAATGTTGCTTTCGGTGACTGAACTAAAGTTGAGCTGAAAAGAATAATTCTGTCCCATTTTTTTCTCTATTTGAACATGATAAAGTGAGTAAGCTTCTCATTATAGATTCAAGAAAGTAAACACTTGAATTATTGCTGCACTTTGCCTTGACACTGCCAGTCCACTCTCAAAATCAGATTTTGCATATTCAAATATTCTAAGTTCAAGTTTCAAAGTAAATTTTATTATCAAAAGTATATACATGTCACCATATATAACCCTGAGATTAATTTTCCTGTGGACATACTCATCAAATCTATAGAATAGTAACTCTAACAGGATCAATGAAAGATCAAACACAGTGCAGAAGATAACCCTAACCCTAACCCGGTGATCCCAGGTTACATCACTGCTGATGTGTCCCAGAATATACGATTCAAGGTATATTTATTATCAAAGTACAGTATGTATACAGATTACAACTCTGAGACTCATCCCCCCGCAGGCAGCTATGAAACAAAGAAACATATTAATAAGTTATCTTCCTCGACTTAAATAAAGTATGTAATAGTCTTGCCCCCACCCTTCCATCTAGTTTCTCAGCAGCTTTCATGTTCTTTGTAATTTAAACACTCTGCTTTCATTTAACAAGATCATTCCTAATCCTTCTGAGGGAAGATTAATTCACATGCTATCGCTACAATTACATCATTCATATACACAAAGCATCTGTTGGGGAATTTCTGGCTACATTGTCATTTTTTAGTAGCACTGAGGTTCCTTGATGCCACACTGTCAAATGCTGCCTTTTGTGTTCACAGTAGTCACTTTCACCTTGTGTCCAGAATTCAGTTCTGCTCTGGGGCAGATGATTCTCCTGAGCCAAATCTGTGCTATACCTGGCAGGAAGATGGCCTTGTACTACTCAGGGATACCATTGCCTACATGCAGGGATTTTGGTGGGAGACAGAACCAGACATGGGATTTTACACAGATATCTGTAGTGCAGTCTAAATCAATGGGTGGGTGACAGATCTTTTCCCCATCAAGTCTGGAGTCAGGTAGAGTTGTCCACTCTCCTGTTTTGTTTGCGTGCTGCATAGAACTGTTCGCCAAATCCATCAGGAAGCATAAGAGGGGTGACATTGCCAGGCAGCGGAGGCACGCAAGTCAAAACCTCCTATACATGGACAATGGCTCCGTCTTCTGCTTGGATCCACGGTCTGTGACCAGTTCAAGTTGCCATCTGGGATCAGAGTCAACTGCAAGAAGAATAAGGCCATACTCTTCAGTAATTAGAAACATAGAAAACCTACAGCACAAAACAGGCCTTACCTTAGAACTACCTAAGCTTACCCATAGACCTCTATTTTTCTAAGCTCCATGTACCTATCCAGAAATCTCTTAAAAGACCCGATCGTTTCTGCCTCCACCACCACCGCCGGCAGCCCATTCTACTCACTCACCACTCTCTGCGTAAAATACATGACATCTCTTCTGTACCTACTTCCAAGCACATTAAAATTATGCCCTCTCCTGCTAGCTATTTCAGCCCTGGGAAAAAGCCTCTGACTACCCACATGATCAATGCCTCTCATTATCTTGTACACCTCTATCAGGTCACCTCTCATTGGCCAAAGCAATCCAATGACCCCGTCACTCTCAGTCCCAGCTACCAGAAAATACTAGGGATCTGGTTTGGTGTAACTAAGGTATGTACTGAGAATTGGCTGAAATGAATTGGGAAGGTAAAACAAAACTTGGCTTTGTGGAAATGGCATGCTCTCTCGGTAACTGGGAAAACCTTTGTTTTCAGCTGTGATATGCTCTCAGAGCTGCTGTACTTGTTGCAGGTATGACCTGCTCCACACTCTTCTCCCTTGGTAATCACCCAAGACATCTTCCAGTTTATCTGGGGCTTCAAATGGAGTGAGTCCGATGGGTTACTATGTGAACTCAGCATTGCCCTCATTGTGACTACTTACGAGTGTGACTGTATCAGGGTGTGGACCAAATTACATGGGCACCAAGTATTATTACATTCTGAGTTTCTTCCTGTCCTTGGCATTGCAAAAGGTAGGCCTGGCCCCTCTACTGTGCAATATGTCACCCAGCAAGACAAACCTGATTTTTGTGGTTCTTCCAAGTAACATCTTTGACAAGTCTGTATGAAAAGTGCTCTATAAATAAATTATTATTAACTCAAAATGTTTGTATCATAAAGTACTCAAGGTTAGTTATTGCAGCAACATTACAAACTGCCCTCATCTGTTTCTTCAACCCTTTGGATAATTCTCAGTCTATCCTTACTATTGAACCAAATGTGTCCAACAATGTCAAACCACATATCAGGAGCAGCACAGGGCATAACTGAAAATGAGTTGTTAATCTGAAGAAGCTACAGAATGGCAATACCTGTATGTGTATGTTGAACAGTGAAAATGTTATGTTACTATACAGCTAAGTGACACTTAAAGAGTGGGTAAAATCTGAGATCTGTACTGCCGTATTTAGCTGGAAACAGGGAGAAGCTTTATTTAATATATTCACTTTTTAAGAATTAGGCACCACTGGCAAGACCAGAACTTAATGCTCATTTCTAAATTGGTTTATCATCAAGAAACTTGGACATATTACATTAGGCTTTTTACATTGTGACAGCATAGGTCCTAACACCAATACCAACACCAACTTCACTATTTCACAGCTGCAATCTCAAAACAGCCAGTTTATTCCTTCTTTTTGTTTTTTGTTCATTTATCAATCCTCATTCCTCTATTACTCCCAATCTACATGCCCCAATTTAGTTTAGTAACTTCTTGTGGGTCATTTTATTAAAGCCCAAATACACCAAATCCAGTTGCTTTCTCCTTTTCCATTCTGAACCTCAAAAATGCATGTTCCATAAATCCACATTAACACTGGCCAGTCATATTGTCAAGGATGGTGGATGGTTTGCCAATCAATGCTTTTTAAGCTTCTTGAACATTGCTGAAGCTGCATTTATCCAAATGGAAAATGTCACATCACATTCTGGATATGCCATGTAGATGGTAGAATGTATTTATGGTGTAAGAAGGCCAATGAATCATTACAGTATACTCAATTTTGGACCCTGAAGGCAACCATTCTTTCGATTTTTGCTGCTCCAACTGAGTTTTTAAGTCAATGATGATCCTCAGGATGTGGATAGTTTGGGACTCATTGATAACACCATTTAATGTCAATGGATGTATTGTCTTTTGTGACACAAATGTTAATTGACACTTATCTACCATTTCCTGAATGCTGTCCAGATCTTGCTGTTTGTAGGCTTGGACTGTGCTATCTGCAGAGAAGCTGCAAATGAAATTCAACATCATACAATGAATAGTACACATGACATAATTCTGACTTTACGGTACAAGGCTACTGATAAAGTTGCTGAAGATGATCTGGCCAAGGACTCTGCCCTGAGGAACACCTGCACTGTTGCCCTCAGCTAGGATGATTGATCTCCAACAACTACAAACATCTCCTTTTGCTCAAACTAAATCTCCAATCATTAGTCCTGTACGCATAATATTGTTAAGTTCTCCATTCTCAAAATCATAGAGCTCTGCACAAGAGAGAAGTATTAGCTGAAGTGGTGCATAACATATAGCCAGAAATATGAATTGGTAATCATTGCATCGCCCATTTTCACCACCTTAATGCACCCTTCATATGACATTTACAAACGGCTGAGTGGACAGAGTAAAAGCTACTATGTCCAGCAATATCCTAGCAACAATTCAAAAGTTCAAGTCAAGTTGTTCTGCTGCACCTGCCGCACTGCCACATGCTCCACAAAATGTGAAAAATGTTCTACGTATATTTACTTTCCATATTACAACATCAGTTTACATCAGAGGCTGCCAACCTGGGATCCACTGACTCCTCGGTCAATGATAGGTGTCCATGGCATAAAAAAGATTGGAAACCCCTGGTTTACATCAAAACAATGGATGGAATTGTCAGAGATGTTATGAAGTGAATGTTACTCACCAATAACTTGATCACTGTTGTTCAGTTCAGATATTCTTAAGACTCTAAGATAATTGTATCATTTCTTAATGCATGCATTACTAAATGACAATAAAAGAGGACTGCGTGTCTTCATAATCTAAATCTAAACATTTGATCTAATAATTATCAGCAATGAAATGATATTGATCTTCTTGACACAAATAATGCATGCATGAAATGTGCTACCCAAGATCCATATTTAGTTAAGGGAAAATTAAAAACAACTGCACATCCAGGAAATCTGAAATAAAAGCAAAATGGCCAGTAGATCAGGTAGCATTTGGGAAAAGAAGAACAGTACTGATGCTTCAGGTAGAAGATGCTTTGTCAGAACTGGGAAGAGAGAAAACATATTACTTTTAAGGTAAGAGTTGTTGTTTGGAAAGAAATATAGCAGTGCAATTGAGCTTTAATCAACACCCTTTAAAAAACATGAAGTAAAACAAAAACCAATCAATGTGAACAAGGAAAAAGAGATAGACATAAATCCTGTCATAGTATAACTGGATTCCTTGAAAAGACAGTAAATACAATAATATTTTAAAATCAAAACTGCTGACGTAGCAAATCTGAAATAAAAGTACAAAATGCTCTAAACTTTCAGCTGCTCAGGCAGCTAATGAAGAATCTTTAATGTGAAATCTTAACCCATTTTTTCTTTCCATGGACAGAGATAGACCTGATGAGGCTTTCCAGTAGTTTCCAGTTTTATGCCATAGTAAGGCTGGCCTGTGGGAATAAAAGAGAAGCTCTCTAGTATTGGATTCACAGAATTGACATAGAAAGGCTGTTAAAATTGCCGGTAGGATAAATCATTTCATTCCAAGTATTTCTTTGTAAGCATTTATCAAGGCAGTATTCCATGCCCAACTATTTTCATTTGTATCATCAGACTTCTCCATTACATGGATAAAAGTAGGGCCATTTGCTGAAGATTGCATGGTATTCAGACTTTCAATTAACCTGTCTCAAATACTAATAATAGAATACTGTTCAAGATATGGCTGAAAAGTAGCAAATAAAATTTTAGCCACGCAAGCACCAGGAAGTTAGTATCTTGGGATTATCATTTAACTTAACATCAAAATCTAAGGGTTAACTACTGACTAAAAAAATTCACTGCATACATGCTTTGGCAACTAAAACTGATGACAGATTGGTTATGACATAACTCCACAAATATCTGAAATTAAAAGTTTTCTTTAGAGAGCAGAATCATATCTTGACGCCACAAGATCTAATTTACACAAGGCCTACCATTTAAGTTTATAGAACTCTTTTCAAATGTGTACAAATCTCAAAACATTCTGGCCTTCATTGAATTACCCCTTCAATTCTCTCCTCACAGTTGTGTAGTCTAGCATTTTGCTGACCATTTGAAAAGTTGCATTCCAGTCTATATCTCCACTGGGCACATTGTGTGTTGTCTTGTGTTTCAAGAGTCAAACCCACTGATTGTAATATAACCAATGAATGGAACAGAACACATCTCAAAAGACTGGAAAGATTTCATCAATGTTTTGGCATTTTGAGCAATGAACTATATGTGAAGCGTCTGATTTACATCATTTAATCATGAGATTTGTGTGTCCATCACTTGGGTGTGAAATGAGACCTGTGGTTCATGATCAATGCTGGCTATTTACATGCAGAGTATAGTAAGAACTACTACAAACCATCAATTCTATCTTGTCAATAGTAGTTATGAACATAGAACCACATTGCCAGTATCAATTTATTACTTCTCTGTGTTGTGAGCTGAAATTAGCAAATTGACGGCTGCAATTTTTAAAGAAAATTTGTTAACTTCAGAGAAATAAATCCACTGCTAATCACCAGTCAGACTTGGTGTTTGTGCACCAAATTATGAATCAGGCCAATTGGACTGCATTGTACTGTGCCTTTCACTACATAGCATGGTATGTCACCATCTCAGGCAGTCTGTCAAATTCTATTTTGAAACTTATTGGTCATTTAAAGGCAGTAGTGGCATCGTTTGGAATAATTCACAGCTTCAACAATGGCACTGCCAACAGCTTTTCCAAGCCACACACTAGGTGCAGCAACAATATTGAGTGCAGTTATCTTTGTCATCTGTTGACTAGTCAAACACAATGTATTCAAAATCAGTATTTTTCTTTTCGTCTGTCAGATCCTTTCTGTTTACTTCAAATACCATGCTTACTTCAACAATCCTGACAACCTTGTGAAAGCAAGTGAACCTGTGTAAGAATAGATTTATAAATGTATTTAATAAACACTGTATTACCCAGATTCTCCAAGTTATGTTTGCACTTGAGGAAGCTTGGGCAATTTCAACTGGGCCACAAGTTTAGCATCACAATTCATGGTGTTGCAATGAAACAAGGATACAATTGCTATCAGCTCAAGTTTGACACATGAATTGCGATTTAACTTTAAATATCAATGCAACAATTACAAGTAACTTCACATTATAAAGTACAACAAATATCCCTCTGCTAGCTTGTATTTCTTTAGGATAATGTCTTGTGCATTTCAGCGCACTGACATATGTAGCATTTCTTCCTATTTCATATGCACCATAATTAAATTGAACAATAACCACTGTCAATATAGAGGGCGCAAATATGTCAAAAGTTACTAAGTGGATGCAAAACTGTTGAGTGCAAAATCCTTATGAAATGACTAATTCAATCAAATTATATCTGTGGTATGATCTACAGTTCACTGTATCAATCAAGAGAAATAATTAGTCCAGCACATGATGTCTCCTGTGGGTAAAGTTTACTGGAACTGGCTGAGATGGAGTTCAATCCTTTGAGCTGTTTAGAGTGTGGGCAGAGACCTCCAAGAATGGCTTAGGACAAGCCAAAGAATCTGAAGAGTGTTTATGAGTGAGGCCAGAAACTGCTAAGTGTGGGTTGCATCATCCAGCCTATAATGGTAATGACCCACTCCTGTCCTTCACCATTTCCCATCCCCGTTTTCCCTCTCTCACTTTATCTCGTTGCCTGCTCATCACTTCCCCCGGTGCTCCTCCCCCCTTTCTTTCTTCCATGGCCTTCTGTCCACTCCTATCAGACTCCAGCCCTGTATTCCTTTCACCAATCAACTTCCTGGCTGTTTACTTCATCCCTCCCCCTCCCAGTTTCACCTACACATTGTGTTCCTCCTTCCCTCTCCCCACCTTTCCCACCTTTTAACTCTGTCCCCCATCATTTTTCTCCAGTCCTGCTGAAGGGTCTAGGCCCAAAACGTCAGCTGTACTCTTTTCCAAAGATGCTGCCTGGCCTGGTGAGTTCCTCCAGCATTTTGTGTATGTTCCTTGGCTTTCCAGCATCTGCAGATTTTCTCTTGTTTGTGTATAGTGGTGCAGGCCTAACGTTGCAGATATTGCAATTTAAATTGGGCCTTAAACGTGAATTAGATGAAATATATACATGACATCTAATGCAGATTAACTATCAAAATATTATAAAGGAATAAACCCTAAGTGGTCAGAGTATCCATGAAATAACCAAGTGCAAAGCTGAATATTAATGAGTCATCATTAATACGGGTCTTTTAAGAGACTCTTGGACAGGTATATGGAGCTCAGAAAATAGAGTGCTCTGGGTAACCCTAGGTAATTTCTCAGGTAAGGACATGTTTGGCACAGCTTTGTGGGCCGAAGAACGTGTATTGTGCTGTAGGTTTTCTATGTTTCTATCATAGACTTGATGTTCAACTGACCTACAAATGCACCAATCAACAAAATCAAAACTAAACTATATTTAGCTTTGGAAAATTAAGTTATATAAATTTCGTGGAATTGCAACACACCATAGTAAATCTATATCTATTTCTATTGCTGTGTTACAAAAGTAACATGTGAGTGTCAGTGATGCAGAGAAAAGACACAACCTTAATCTCTAATATCGAAAAGCTGAGTATAACAAACCACTAATAACCTGTCCTGCACTTTGGTAGAAGAATAAAGACATAGACTATTTTCTAAATGGGGAGAAAATTCAGAAATCAGAGATATAAGAAGTTTTAAGGGTCCTTGTGCAGGATTCCCTACAGCTTAACTTGCAGGTTGAGCTGGTGGTAAGGAAGGCAAATGCTATGTTAGCATTCATTTTGAGAGGACTAGAATATAAAAGCAAGGATGTAATGCTGAGGCTTCAAAAAGCATTGGTCAGACCACATTTGCAATATTGTGATCAACCTCAGAATAGAGTGACGTCACTTTAGAATAGAGATAAGGAGGAATTTTTTTTAGCCAGAGGGTGGTGAATCTGTGGAATTCACTGCCACCAATGGCTGTTGGAGGCCAAGTCACTGGGCATATTGAAAGCTGAGGTTCTTAATTAGTAAGGGTGTCAAATGTTATAGGGAGAAGGCAGGTGAATGGGTTGATTCATCAGATAATAAATCATCATTACTTATTTACTTATTATCACTTCTTTTATATTTACACCATTTGTCCTCTACACATTGGTTGCTGGTCATTCTGTCTGTGTAGTTTTTAATTGATTCTATTCTATTACTTTGTTCTTCTGAGAATGCCTGCAAGAAATGAATCTCAAGATAGTATTTGAATTCTTTTTTTAAATTGAGAAATACAGCATGGTACCAGACCAATCCGGCCCAATGAGCCCACAGTGCCCAATTACACCCGTGTGATCAATTAACCTAAGAACCCACACATCTTTGGGATACCGGAGGAAACCCACGTGGTCCTGAGGAGAACATACAATCTCCTTACAAGTAGTCGTGGGAAATGAACTCTGGTTGCTGGTGCTGTAAACAATGCACTAACCCTGCTGCTCCATCTGGAGACGTATGCATTTTTTGATAACAAATTTACTTTGAACTTTAAATCAAACATGATGGAATGGCAGTCAAATTACACAATCTGCTACTATGTCTTATGGTATCCTTCTAAATCAAGGATGACTTACTTCAAATCCTGATGTAAGGTTATTGAATTGAATTGACTTCCTTACATCCTACATGAGTAAAATCTTTATGTTACGTCTTCATCTAAATGTACATTGTGCAATTTATCATAATTTATAATAAATAGTATGTACACCACGACAGTCAATATAACATAGAAATACAATTGTATCAGCATGACTTAAGCAGTCTGATCGCCTGGTGGAAGAAGCTGCCCCAGAGCCTGTTGGTCCTGGTTTTTATGCTACGGTATTGTTTCCCAGATGGTAGCAGCTGGAACAGTTTGTGGTTGGGGTGACTCGGGTTCCCAATGATCCTTTGGGCCCTTTTTACATACCTGTCTCTGTAAATGTCCTGAATAGTGGGAAGTTCACATCTATAGATGCGCTGGGCTGTCTGCACCACTCTCTGCAGAGTCCTGCGATTGAGGGAAATACATTTCCCATACCAGGCAGTGATGCAGCCAGTCAGGATGCTCTCAATTGTGCCCCTGTAGAAAGTTCTTAGGATTTGGGGGTCCATACCAAACTTCTTTAACCGTCTGAGGTGAAAAAGGAGCTGTTGTGCCTTTTTCACCACGCAGCCGGTATGGATCAACCATGTGAGATCCTCGGTGATGTGTATGCCGAGGAACTTAAAGCTGTTCACCCTCTCAACCCCAGATCCATTGATGTCAATAGCGGTTACCCTATCCCCATTCCTCCTGTAGTTCATAACCAGCTCCTTTGTTTTTGCGACATTGAGGGACAGGTTTTCTTGACACCACTGTGTTAGGGTGATGACTTCCTTTCTGTAGGCCGCCTCATTATTATTTGAGATCAGGCCAATCAGTGTAGTATCATCAGAAAATTTAATTAGCAGATTGGAGCTGTGGGTAGCGACACAGTCATGGGTATACAGACAGTAAAGGAGGGGACTTAGGACACAGCCCTGAGGGACACCTGTGTTGAGGGTCAGGGAGCAGATCTGAAACGTCAATTTACACCTTGGCCCCGAAGATGCTGATTAACCCACTGAGTTCCTCCAGTGTATTTTTTGTTCCCGATTCCAACAAATGCAGTCTCCTTTGTCTTCTTACCTCCATTCTTGTTGTGTAGGCCCTGAGGCAGCTGATCAGGTAACTATGAAAGCAAGAGGCTTTACCACAGGTGGGGTAGAATGGTGGGTAGTTTTTCTTCTACTGATTTTGCAAGGCTTCTTTGTAGTCACAGTGCATGGACTCGTCCTGAATACTCTGACTTCACTGTACGGAAATCCATTGGCTAAAGATCCCAGCAATCAGTCAGGATGTTGGATTTCTTTAGAGAGACTTTGTGCACATACCTGTATCTTTTCTCTGTCTGCTTAGTAATCTCCTCCAGCAGAATGTGGAATATAGTATCTGTTCCAGCATGGAGCATGTGAACTATGTGGCCTGTCTGATATAGCAGACTGAGTGTAACTGAATGTCTCGAATGTTAACCTGGGAGACAATATGCACGGAAATTTATTTTCCTTCAAGTGAATTTATCAGATAGTGCAGTGGTATTGGTGAGGTATTTGCAATGCCTGAGCAGTCTATTGAAATTCTCATATTAATTACCAAGGTCCTTCCCTCTCCACTTGCCTTAGTGTTAGTCATCCAGGGCATTCATATGTCACCTACTCCGGAATCTTGATCAACCAGCTTAACTCTTAAATCAGTGCAACACACATAAAAATTGCTGGTGAACACAGCAGGCCAGGCAGCATCTATAGGAAGATTTACAGTCGACATTTCCGGTCGAGACCTTTCGTCAGAACTTAAATCAGTGGTAGCCTTGCCTTTATTTACCAAAGGCCTGATACCTAGTTTTTTTCTCTCTACACCTTTCCGCTTTGCCAACCTAAATTTCCTATTTTAAGGCACTCTCATTAAGATTCATAATTTTGACCAAGCATTTTTTTTTAATGAGGTTTAGGGACATTTTTTATTTACACTCATGTTAAATGCTGGTGTATTACATTCCGGTTATTGTATTTATAACAATTATTTGAATTGTTATAGTATTCATTAGCAAACATTTAACATGTTTTAAAAGCTATTCCCTTAATACAAAATTATTTTGTCAGAAAGAAAAGCTGTTCAGAATGGATTTTTAAATTTCTGAATCTGCAGAGGACTGAAGTCAAACACAATTTTGTGTGAATTTTCAAAACTTAAGTCCATTCGTTAACTTAAAAAAAAGCCCTTTCATGCTTTCATGATGTATAGCTAAAAATTTACAGTCGTTATGAAAATGTGCAATGTGAATGAAGCTAAATCAAAAAAGATTACTTCTAGATGGGTAAAGGGTACAACTGCAGATTTTTTTTAAGAGAAGGAAAATGCAGATTCTGGATCTGAGAGCAGGAGATTGATCTATTCAGAGAGTTTTAATGAAGGGTCCCAGACCTGAAATGTTTCTCTTTTCAAAACTTCCTGAGTGACCCTCCTTTATACAGACGCCGCCTTAGTTATTCCCGGTAATTTACATTTCATTTCTGAAAGAATGACGTGCTGTATCTCTAAATAAGTTAAAATAGAGTTTAAAACTGGCACAAAATTGTTTCAAATAAATTATTTTTAAACAGATGAAATACTTGATTCAAATGAGTTGTTTTTGTTAATTGACTGGACATAATCTAATTTCACTTATTCAAAACGCGCTTCCCTATGTTCTACATCAATCATAGTACTAACATAACGGTGAAAAAGATAGTTAATTGCGATCAAAACAATAGAAATCTATCTGAGGGGACATACCGCCTCTCAGCGCCGACGGCAAATTGTTGGTCTGGGAACGCGCTGTATCTTCGCAGCACGTGCACTTTCACCGTGAGCCGCCCAGCTGCGTGAGCGAGTGCGTGGATGCGATGACCCTGACGTCGCGGTTACGCAGCGGAATATGGCGGCTCAGTAGAAGGTGCGACTGTGGAGCTCATCGTCTCTCAGCGTTTTTACGCTGTGGGTGAGTGATCTTTTAACTCGCGATCAGCTCTGTTGGCCGTTGGTCCCGTGGGCAGGTGTGCAGTGGGAAGGAGTTGGGGGGGTGGGTGAGGTAAGGTGTAGCTGGTCCGGACGGCCAGTTTGCTGACCGGCTGCGTGCAGGAGAGCCTCATGTCCCGACTTCAGATCGCGAGCTCGAACCGATGCTGCGGCTCGTGCCCAGTCGGGAGCGGAACAGCGCGGCGCCAGCCCGAGCCTCAGACTCGCGCCCCTCCTCGCGGGGAGGGGGGGGGGTTGTGCGCGACCTCGCGCCCTCGGCTCACCTGTCGGCTCGTTCAAGTCTCGCAGCAGTTTGCAGCCTGGGTTACACTCAGCAACGCAGAGTCTGCGGTTGCTGGGTGCAAATCGAGGGGCTGCCCTAGTGGGCATTGGCGTGAGGATTGTGCACTCATTTGCTGTTCCAAGGTGCCAGTTGCTCCCTTGTCTCACTGTAGTTGGTTTGCTTTCCTCATAACCCTCCCACCAGAAACATCGCTCAGTTCTCTGTCGCCGTCTTTTCCACTTTACAAAATGTTGCTCTTCTTTATGCACGCACCGTGGGCAGAAGCTTGAAAGTTTTGCAACTTTCTTACTCTCTCTTGAGCTACAGGTGTGTGATTCGCGAATGTGTACGTTTTTGGCTGTGGAAAAATGGCCTTTTGATGTGACCTTTCGCAGCTTTTTCTTGCTGCCATGGCAGCCGATTTATAGGCGTGGTGGTGTTATATGTCCGTTTAACAAAATGGTATGTTTTTTTTTAAAAAAACAATACAAATTTCCCAGACAAATGTTCATGGCCCGAAATTGAACGAACTTTTACTTTGCAGTGCTTTGAATCATGTTACATTAATCCGTTTTACTGTGAACTGTTGAGAATATTCATAGGACCAAGGAGCAGAATTCGGCCATTCGGCCCATCGATGTGGCCCGCCATTCCATCATGGCTGATATATTATCCCTTTCAACCCCATTTCCCATTACCTTTGGTCTTGACAAATCAAGATCCTATCAGCTTCCACTTTAAATGCACCCGATGATTTGGCCTCGACAGCTGTTTGTGACAGTGAATTCCACTGAATTCCACCATTCTAGCTAAAGAAACTCCTCCTCATCTCCATTCTAAATGGACGTCCCTGTGGGAATATTTATCCTGCATCAGTAAAGATGAGGTTTGAACAGCCCTGGGATTTGGTGATGCTGTCAAGATGGAAATAAATATTTGCAGTGGTTGCATTTGGTATGTTGTAGAACAATACAGCACAGAATCAGGCCTTTCAGCCCAACTCTTCCATGTTGTTAATTATATGCTTGAAGGATAGAAAACAGGGTGACAAGGATATAAACTTTTAGTACTTCAGAGATAGTGGTGTAGGAGATGGAGAAGAGGCTGGTGTTTAGTAATGGCTAAACAGATGAAAATGGAGAACCTGTTTTAATTCAGCTAACCAGGCAGCATCAATGGAAAAGAGTTAACAGTCGACGTTTTGGGCCGAGACCCTTCATCTGAAGGATCTCAGCCCGAAATGTCGACTGTTCATTCTTTTCTCCAGATGCTGTCTGGCCTACTGAGTTCCTCCAGTGTTTTGTGTGTGTTGCTTGGAGATGTTCTCATCTTTGTTTTCATTCAGCTGTTTTAATGGTGATGGAGATAGATTAGGAAAGTTGAGGGATGATGGTTTACTGCAGTACTTCAATCAGGACTGTTTCCAGGGGTGGAAAAGTCGTCATAGATCTGGAAGGTAAAGAAATGTTAATGCTAAATTGAGATAGGTTAGTATACTTAATTGACTAAAAGGTTCCTTAATGTTGTTGTAGCAGGGCGGGTGGGGATAAGCTCCCACTACCTATTAAATGCTCCCAATAGTGTGTATCTCAGATAGCCTCTGTCAAACAAGTCCAGCTGCTGTCCTTCATGTGTGGCTTAGTTAGTCCGGCAGAACAGTTTCTATTGACAGGATGAGAAGCAAATGTGGGTTATTGACATCTTAAAACTAGTTGCTTTGGGCAGATGGGGTTCATTAATCATTGTTGGTAGCTCATCTAGGAGAAGGAAAACTCTTAACCTCAACCCTACGCTGCTTTGCAGCTATGCCTGCTCATGGGGAAGGCTTCGGTAGTAAAGCCAGAGGGAGAAATCGAGTGCTTGAGTCCCGAAGACAGACCTACATTGAGTTCAATGCTGACTGGCAACTCCTGCAATGCCACTGGCACCAAACTATATCGATATCTGCCATTCCTTTGGATTCATCAGCTGAGTGGACAGGGGGAGTCTGCTGCACGAGCAACTAATGTTATACTGCCCTGGCTTGCATACTTGACTGGCTTGCAGGAAGCAACATCCATGGTCGACCCCAACCAGCGGAGGGTATCATTTTGGCTGAAAGGCTGCCTGAGCTGTGCTTTGCTTCGAAGTTTTAGACACTCCCAACAAAATTGCTGTTTAAGTTCTTATTATTTACTTTGATTGTTCAGCTCATGGGGCTCAAGCCCATTTCCACTTGAGCCATTTCAACATAGTTACTCACTTCCTCCGCAACTTAATTCCTCTCACATCTCATCTATACCCTGACGAAGGGTCTCGGCCCATAACATCAACTGTACCTCTTCCTAGAGATGCTGCCTGGCCTGCTGTGTTCACCAGCAACTTTTATGTGTGTTGCTCATCTATACCCTTACAGGTTCTTGTAGCCATTTGACCTACAGTAATGAGTAGTTTACAGTAACCACTAAACCTATCAGCGCATGTTTTGGATCCCATACTGAGGTTAGAAGAATGTGTACATTCCACATTGGCTGCATTTTATGTCTGGATTAAACCCAGGCCCCACAAACTGTGAAACCATCAATTAAAGGGAATTGTTCTGCATTCTTTCTACGCAAGTGAATAAATAATCCCCCCCAGACAATATTCCCCCCACGCCACTTTCTTGCTTATTCATTGCATCTGCCAATATTCCTCAACAGTTCATTTGTATTCTCAGTTTATTTTCCCTATGTACCCAATATCAGTGAACTTTGTATTGTGTATGCTCTCTTTATCTGTGTCATTGATACGTGGTGTGAAGAGTTGCAGCCCAACCAATAGGTCTTCTGACTTCAAAATGACATTTAATCCTCCAGTTTTTTATCCTTTACAAAAGCTTTACTCATTTTTGTATTATTTCCCCAATTCACTCTCTTATCGTCTTTTATCAATTGTCTTTGGAAATCTTGTTTCAAGGAGAAATGTATTTTTCTCAAGTAGCAATTGGGAATATTTTATTTTGATGTTGGATATTACAGCAAATGTTTCAACATGTTTTAGGATGTGATGTTTCAAAGGAATGTCTGAGTGATGTACAAATGTGTGACACTGATGTTCAAAACATTCTATACGTTTTCATTATTATCTGGATGGAAAGTTAATTCTATTTGATTCTAATTTTGATACCTGTAAAAGACTATCCTTGTGTTTTGTAGGTGATGGTAATGAGAATTTTTTTTCTACTTTCTGGGATAAAATAAGCTATTCATTGGAGTAATTATGAGCATTTTCATTGCTCTACCTAGCATTAATGAATGTATTCTTATATAACATATCAAAGCAAAGAGTTATGTCGAGGGATTTGTTGTAAATACATCTTGATCATAAAGCTAATGTTTTAAACTTGTGGCATGAAAAATAAATGACTTTTTGTGCATGTGGCATGTTACCTAATTGCTCTTTTTTAACCTAATCATGGAGGTTGAGGGGTCAGCCAGGGTCTCCAGATGTTGTATTCAGGTTTGATCTGACAGACTGACTGGTATTTGGAGGAACCATTGCATTCTACTTAAAGATAGAAAGCTGTTGACTTGGGAGGTGCTGATCCACTATGGTTCACCCGCTTTAATTGCTGCTTAGAGTTAAGAGTTTTAATTCTACAAGTAGATTAAATGTAAAGAAAAGATGCCAGCTCTTTGATTGTCAAGCTCGAATGTTAGAAACACATGCAGAGGACTGACATGTCACCTTAAGTTTAAATTGTGAATGACATTTTGGTACGTCAGTTATGATGACAGAACATAGTATTAATGGTAAGACTCTTGGCAGTGTGGAGGATCAGAGGGATCTTTGGGCTGCGAGTCCATAGGACACTCAAGGCTGCTGTGCAGGTTGACTCTGTGGTTAAGAAAGCATACAGTGCGTTGGCCTTCATCAATCATAGGATTGAGTTTAGGAGCCAAGAGGTAATGTTGCAGCTATATAGGACCCTGGTCGCCACTTGGGAGTACTGTGCTCAGTTCTGGTCACCTCACTATAGGAAGGATGTGGAAATCATAGAAAGGGTGCAGAGGAGAATTACAAGGATGTTGCCTGGATTGGGGAGCATGCCTTATGAGAATAGGTTGAGTGAACTCAGCCTTTTCTCCTTGGAGTGACAGAGGATGAGAGGTGACCTGATAGAGCTGTATAAGATGATGAGAGGCATTGATCGTGTGGATAGTCAGAGGCTTTTTTCCAGGGCTGAAGTGGCTAGCACAAGAGGCTGCTTGGAAGTAGGTACAGAGGAGATATCAGGGGTAAGTTTTTTGTTATGCAGGGAGTGGTGAGTGAGTGGAATGGGACGCCGGCAACGGTGGTGGAGGAGGATACGATAGAGTCTTTTCATATGGAGCTCAGAAAAATAGAGGGCTATGGGTAACCCTAGGTAATTTCTCAGATAAGGACATGTTTGGCACAGCTTTGCAGGCTGAAGGGCCTGTATTATGTTGTAGGTTTTCTATGTTTCTAGTAAATGGTAATATTTGTTGAAGTAACTTTGAATAATCGTTGTTTTGACAGATCTTGAACTTTGAATTGCAAGAGAAACTTCTTCGTTGAGGGGGTGGTAAACTTTGGAATTGTTGAAGACAAATTATTATGCTCATTCAAAAGTAAACCTAGATTTTTGGATATTAAGGAATTTAAAGGTAGTTGACTGTCACCTGCAAGAATGTTGTAACTGACATGGAAATTGGACTGAACACTGACATAGCCTGCTTACAAGATGTAAGGCTTTGAAAGTATTGTAAGAAGTAATTTAATATTTTCACCTGGTAGGGGAAGAATTCAGAAGAAATGTGTGAGTAATGTGTACGCTTCACAGCAAGGAATTCACTGTTAAATGATGGAACCCACAGTAAAAAAAACTCTTGATTGTCCGTAATTCCAGTATTGTCCCATAGATAAAATATTTAATTGAGCTTGATTCCACCATCAATGAAATCCCAAAGACAGAATACTTCAACAAAGAGTGAGAACTGTGTAGAAATATGAAGGTGCAGAAAGAGGCAGGCCCATTTGCTTCTGATGTCACATCAAGGAACGCATATTGTTGTCATGAGTAGTTTGTACCTTTTTAAAACAGATTAAGTAATAGATGTTCAAGAGATATTGAAGGCAAAACATAAATGAATGCCATATCTGGACAAAAGTAGATGTCTCTCTTAACAGTATTCTTAACACAGCCATCACAATACTGTCATTGACTCAGAAAACATGTCTATACAAACAGGATGTCTCCCTGAAGCTTTTCTATTTGAAGGAGAAAAGCTGTCCCCATTTCAATGTCAATCAGTCTCTCTTCTGATAAGAATCTTAGCATTCTTGGATTCTGTTGATGAGTGCTTTTCATTATTCCCATTCTGAATGCTAAATCAAATTCAAAATTAATTTGTCAACTTGCACATTGTAAAATATTGAACTTCTAAGTCATGCAGCAGAAAATCAAAAACTGTTGCTGATTAGAGACAAATATTCATTGTTATGGTCCTTTTTTTTTTGAAGCCAAGCAATCTGCCCTCATCAACTTCAGAGGAGACATTATTCTTAAGAGACTGAATGCATTAAGAACTTTTTGAAGCAGTCTAAAAACATCTAGGCAGTGAACCAGTCGGTTTGCAGCTGTTTTTGCATTTTGGATTCAGATGCCAAGAAATACCACTTTTTCCAGAGTATCCCATTGTCCTCTGACACAGAATGCTTGGCATGTGTTTCATGGTATCAAAGAGGCAATGGCAACACAGCAATAAAACACGGTCCATTGGAAACAAAGGTAGGGATGGTTATAATTGGTAAATGCAAAGTTTTTAACTCAGGACAGATATAGTCACCATAGGGAGTCTTGCCAAGAAAGATCAAGTTAATGATATTCTAAGTGAAGCTTAGTAAAACTATCAGCTTGCTAAGGAAGGAGCTAAGAATCATGATGCCGTTCCACCCAGCTTCATCGCTATATAAATAAATAGCAGGGATAGACCACTGGACCTTTTGAGCCTGCTCTGTCATTCCTTGAGTCGTGGCTGGCTTTCTATCTCTGCTGCGTTTAAAGACTTTGCCATGACCTTTGAGTTCCTTGATATACAAAAATCTATAGATCTGATTTTGAATGAGCACAATAATTTGGCTTCCATAGTTCTCAAGGTTTACCACCCTTTGAAGAAATTTCTCTTACAATTCAGAGCTCAAGATCTGTCAGAAGTATTACTCAGATATTTTAAGTAATTTTGATATGAAATGTCATTAACAATTGAATCTTCAATTAAGATAAAAACAATATGCAGTAAACATTTAGCCTGAGTTCTTGATAGAATGGAGCATCCTCTTTTGGTTGAGAGAGTTTTTGTCTCAAACTGAGGGCTGAACATTTTAAAGCTGAAGATGGGGGCACAGTGGCATAATTGGAACTGCTGTTGCTTTAAAACTGCAGTAACCTTGTTTGATTCTGACCTTGGGTTCTATTCTTTGTAGAGTCTTCATGATCTCCCTCTAATCTATGGCTCCATCAGTTGCTCAGATTTCTTCCCACATCATAAACACGTGCTGCTTGGCATGTTAATTGGCTCCAGTCACAGTAAAGCCGGGTTTATACTTCTGCGTAACTGGACACTGTAACCTAGTGGTTAACCTAACTCAAGTGGCCTACGCGCGTTGTGAACATTTATACTTGTGTGTTGGTTTGTCTGTGTCGCTCTGCAATTCGCGCACATCACGCATGTGCACTCACCTGCCCGCGCAAGGCGTCATGGTAGTCTTTCTCGGGGTAAACAAGACGCGAGCATCTTTTTTCGTAAAAGCGAAATGTGTCCTCCATAATTTCAGAGGTCTGTAAAGCTTTATGGAAAGCATGGCAGCCAGAGTTCCTTCCCTGCCCTTCAGTCACCCAATGGGAACCTATTGCAGCGTAGGATGAAATGCGATGCTACCAAGTGGACCAATCACAGCTGTTGTGTTCTGTGTTACCGCGATACGCGGTTACATTTTGGGAGAAGTGCGCGTCGCAGCAATGCAGGCTCTCGTGTAGGGTTCCGCGTTGGCTTTGCGTAGGGTTTGGGGCAACGCAGACCTTAGGGCGACACGTTGACGCGCAAGTATATACTAGGCTTTATCCCAGTGTAAATGAGTGGTAGGAGAATAAGGGTGGAGTTGATGGGAATTATTCTGAGGGAATTAAACTGGATGGTCTAAATTGGGTTTGTCTGTGATCATTAGGAAAGATAAGATCATAGACATAAAACACAGAAGCAGAATTAAGCCATTCAGTCCATCAATTCAGCTCCATTTGATCATGGCTGCTTTATTTTTCTCCTCAACCCTATTGCCTTTGTAACGTCTGTCCTTACTAACAAGAACCTATCAACCTTTGCTTTAAATATATCTAATGGCCTGGCCTGGCCTGCACAGTCTTCTGTGGCAGTGAATTCCATGGATTCACCACCATCTCAAATAGAAATTCCTCCTCACCTCTGTTCTGAAGGAACATACTTTCTGAGGCTGTGCCCTCTGGTGCTAGATTTTCCTACTATTGGAAACAGTTTGAGGATAAAGGGGAAGCCTTTTAGGACCGAGATTAGGAAAAACTTCTTCACACAGAGAGTGGTGAATCTGTGGAATTCTCTGCCACAGGAAACAGTTGAGGCCAGTTCATTGGCTATATTTAAGAGGGAGTTAGATATGGCCCTTGTGGCTAAAGGGATCAGGGGGTATGGAGGGAAGGCTGGTGCAGGGTTCTGAGTTGGATGATCAGCCATGATCATACTGAATGGCGGTGCAGGCTCGAAGGGCCGAATGGCCTACTCCACCTATTTTCTATGTTTTACTCTCCATATTCAATCTATCTAGGACTTCCAATATTCAGTAGGTTTCAATGTGATCCTCCCTCATTCTTCTAAACTCTAGGGAGTACATGCCCAGAGCCATCAAATGCTCCTCATTCCAGGATAATTTATGTAAACCTCCTCTGGACCCTCTCCAATTTAGCACATCTTTTCTTAGGTGCAGAGCAGGTTGGGGGAATTGGGGGAGGGAGGTGAGGAACTGCAGTGGTGGTTGGGTCAGAAGTTGAGAAAGATGGAGCATATGAGGTGAAATTGCTTGGAATTTATGTATTTATTGAAATACAGTGCGGAATCGGCCCTTCGAGCCCTGCTGTACAGCAATCCCCCAATTTAATCCTAGCCTATCACAGGATAATTTACAACAGCCAATTAACTTATCAACCGGTATGTAGTTGGACTGTAGGAGGAAATTGGAACACCCAGAAGAAACCAATGCCATCACAGGGTGAACATATAAACTCCTTATAGGAATTGAACCCAGGTCGCAGGTACTGTAAAGTGTGGTGCTAACAACTACACTACCATTCTTACTCAGAGTGCAGTGGAAGTAGTGTCCTTGAATATGTATAAGTGGAAAGGCAGATATGAGTAGCTACCTGAAAAATGCAAAGTTTCTGCTTGGTGATAGGTGCGGTGTTGTGGTTGCAATCAGATCAGATGAGACATGATCTTATTGAATGTCGGCGGGAACTTGGTACTGAATTAGTGTACTCCAGCTTCTAATTTGTCTCTTCAATTTTAAAGGTGGTGGTAACTTTCCATAGAGGTACAATTGTCACATAGCTTGAAGTTTGCATTGTTGATGGCAGGGATTTTCTGTGTGGCTGAATTGCTGATGTACAAACCTTAAAAAAGGTGTTGGTGGAAAACGGCTGCTAGCTTCTTTTCTCATGTCATGAAGCAGTGCTATCAAACTGTCTTTTTTGTTGGATTGTCACATCCCTTGGAGATTGGCATTTGAATAATGTGGATTCCTGGATTCTCTGAATTGTGGACTAAGAAGATTAAGTTTAAAGGCACTCTTGATGTTGCTTCTAAGGAGAAGATAAAGATGATCTTTGACTGTCTTGAAGCTTGGAGCAGTTTTTCCATTGCTTGTGATGAATGTATGTGAGGGCATCTTCCAAAAGGGCTCTATTATGTATATTATGCACATGTTTGGAAAGTAGCCACCCTAAAGTGCAACTTCATTTTATTTCCTTTGGAAAAGATATGCTGCAAAAGGAAAGTTCTTGAAAGCAGTCATGTATAGCTTTGAATATGCTCACACTTCTGGGAGATCCATCATCCTCCTTGTGTTCTTTCAAATTTTTCTATCTTGGATCATTATTAATTCAGGCATTTGTCATTCTGATCTTTTAAACTCACTCAAGCTGGAAACAACTTCCTATTCTTCTTTACCCTTCATAGTTGGGAAAAACCTGCACTTCCTAGATTAACGTAGGCATTTTTACTTTCTCTTTTTTTTGACAATCTAACAAAGCTAGAAGATTTAAACAAGAGCTGATGCTCACCTTTTACACGTCTATCAGTTGCATTCAGTTTAGTATTTGTAATGGAGGTTGCTGTGGTTTCTTCGAGGAAATGCAATCCGTGGAACTGTAGGTGCACTTTGAAGTCATCTTGATGCATAGAATAATATCTGATGAATCCCAGAAATAAACAAAGCATTATGATACCAGCAGAATCGAAACTGTGAGAGGAAGTACTGCACAAGTTAAGGTTGAGATTCTTTTTTTAGATAGCAAGAAAGGCTTTACAAATAGAGGACAGGTTACTGGCTTTATATAGTAAGTTTTCATCGAGGAACATTGTAAACTGAGGAATACCTGAAGCAGTAAGTGAGATGAATATTATAGATCTTAATAGAGACAACAAGGTGATACACAGTAACAGCTGTACTCTCCAAAGACTGACTATTTAGGAGAGTATTTAAATCGACAAGATAAATTGGAAAACTTGTCTGATTGAACCAGAGAGAGTAAAGGTCAGCAAAGTTTTGCCACTTTAGTCCTCTGGTTCCATTTGCAACAACTGTATCAGAGGTTGCACACAAAGGCACAGATGATTTTCAAAATAGAATTGACTATTAAACTACAGATTTTCTTGAACTGGTACATTTCCTCTGTTTTATGATATCTTCAGAATCTGCTTTTTGAACATTATTTGTCATGATTAGTTGTTTTGAGGAAAGTTGCTGTAGTTCTAGTTCTGAACTGTACACAAGCATATTGCATGTGTTACACAATACTTCCATTTCCAAACTCTCTTCTATTGTGCAAATCCTTGAACATATTTGTACCTTCCAAAATTTATGAATGTCTATTTCAAAACTTCTTATTTGAATCTGTCATATCATGTGTTTCAGACCACTTTACAGAAATGGCTTGGCAAATTCATTAATGACATTGTAAGTTTCAGTTAACTCTTCTGGTAAATGCCTGTGTTTCCAAATTGAACCACTGTTATATAGCCAGTTAAGAAGTAGCAAGTTTAGGGCTTCGTATGCTTGTTATTATGTAGAAGACTCAGATTTGCTGAATGACAGCTGATTTACAACAGTAGAGTTCCAGTTTGCTCAGATTCTTGAGCATTCACGTCAGGAAGTCACCTTTCACATCCCGTGATAGAACAGACTGATGCAGGATCTGAACCCCCAATTGATGTGAATGGGAATTAAGCCTAGTAATTGCCTGACTTGCTTAGATTTTACCAGCTTTTTCTTTTTTGTTTTTTTAATGTTTGAATTTGAGATTTTTTTTGAAGAGGTGACCTAGAAGATAGATGAGGGAGTCAAGTTGTCTACATGGATTTCAGCAAGAATTTTGACAAGGTGTCACATGCTAGATTAGTCCGGAAAGTTAAATCTCAAGGGATCCAGGGTAAGTTAGCCAATTGGATACAAAATTGGCTTAATGGTAGGAGAAAGGCAGCAATGGTGGATAAAGGGTCTAGGACTGAAAAGTTGTTTCTTTATTCCTCTCCATAAATGTTGCCTGACCTGCTGAGTTCCTCGACCATTTTGTTTGTATTACTGCAGCGATGGTGGGGGTTGTTTGTCAGACTTGAGGCTTGCGATTAGTGGTGTACTGCAGGGATCGGCGCTAGGTCCACTGTTTGTCATTTATATAGACAATTTGGATGTGAATGTACACAGTCTGGTTAGGAATGAGTGAGTTGGGCAGAAGGGCCTGTTTCTGTGCTGCTTAGCTCTGACTCCAGTTCTGCATAGGTCTAATCTGCTGGGCAAGTCTAACCACCTCCCTGTCGATAACTTATTACAGCTCCTTCCCAATTTATGACCACCAACTTGTGTCTGCCCATACACGTCAATGAGCATTTGGGAGATCGGTGAGATGGACTTGCTGGTTGTCTGCTGGGCTGCAGGTGGCTATTGTTGATACTAGTTGGAATTTTGCCACATTAAGCTCACTAAGAATACAAAACCATAAGACAGAGGAGCAGAATTAGGCCATCTGGCCCATCGCATCTGCTCTGCCATTCAATCATGGCTGATCCTTTTTTCCTCCCCCTCAACGCCAGTTCCCAGCCTTATCCCCGTAACCTTTGATGCCATGTCTTGTCAAAAATCTATCAATCTCTGCCTTAAATACACACAATGACCTGGCCTCCACAGGTGCATGTGGCAACAAATTCACCACACTTTGGCTAAAGAAATTTCTCTGCTTCTCTGTTTTGAAAGAGCGCCACTCTATTCTGAGGCTGTGCCTTCTTGTCCTAGACTCTCCCACCATGGGGAAAATCCTTACCACATCTACTGTCTAGGCCTTTCAACATTCGAAAGGTTTTAATGAGATCCGCCCTCATTCTTCTGAATTCCAGTGGGTGCAGACCCAGAGTCATCAAATGTTCTTCGTATGATAACCCGCCTCTGGACCCTTTCCAATGCCCGCACATCTTTTCTAAGATGAGGGGCTCAAAGTTGTTCACAATACTCAGGGTGAGGCCTCACCAGTGCCTTACAAAGCCTCATCCTTGCTCTTGTATACTAGACCTCTTGAAATGAATGCTAACATTGCAATTGCCTTCCTCACCACCGACTCAAGCTGTAAGTTAATCTTTAGGGTGTTCTGCACAAGGACTCCCAAGTCCCTTTGCATCTCAGATTTTTGGATTTTCTCCCTGTTCAGAAAATAGTCTGTACATTTATTTCTACTACCAAAGTGCATGACCGTGCATTTTCCAACATTGTATTTCATTTGCCACTTTCTTGCCCATTCTCCTAATCCGTCTTAAGTCCTTCTGCATCCTACCAGTTTCCTCAACACTACCTGCCCTTCCACCAATCTTTGTATCATCTGCAAACTTGGCCACAAAGCCTTCTACATAAGCAGCAATGCTGGTATTGATTGTCCATCTCTGGATGCTTTCTGAACTAAGGAGACACTAAGAGTTAACCACATTGGTGGATGTGGAATTACCTATGGCGAGACTGGATAAGTATATCAGATTTCTGTGCCAGAGGACATTACTGAAACTAATAGGTTTTAATGACAATCTAGTAGTTTGACAGGTAGTTTCACTATGACTTACCTTTTTTAAAATCACATGTTTACTTATTTAGATACTTCAATTAACATTTCCAAGACATGATTCAAACTCTCATTCCTGGACCCAATGGTTCAGGTCTCAACTATAACATTACTCTACTAGGAAGAATCATGCACCAATACATTCTATTTGACATAGTGATGTCCATTTTGTGAATTCTATTGAGAGATGTGCCATCTGGGCCAGCAGCAGTATCCTATTTAGAACTTGGTACAGGTGCCACCCGCTTTTCGGACGTTCGCTTTACGAAACCTCACTGTTACGGAAGACCTACATTAGTACCCTGTTTTCACTTTCAGAAGGTGTTTTCACTGTTACGAAAAAAAAGCAGCGTGGATAAAAAATCAGCGTGCGATAAAAGGCAGCGCGCTGCGCGCCCCAACAGCTGCTCTCTCCCAGATTCTCGCCGGCATTGCTTAAACACGTGCCTGTGAGCAGCAGTTTGCAAGATGAGTTCTAAGGTATTGGAAAAGCCTGAAAGAGCTCGTAAGGGTGTTACACTTAGCGTAAAACTAGACATAATTAAGCGTTTTGATTGTGGTGAACAAAGTAAGGACAACGTGAGTTTGGCTTGTGGAAGCTGACGAACATGATGTTGAAGATGTTTTGGCATCCCATGACCAAGAACTGACAGATGAAGAGCTGATGCAATTGGAAGAAAAAAGGATAACAATGGAAACCGAATGAGTAGTGATAAACTACGACTTTAATTTTGAAAGGGTACGTTGGTTTAGGAGATATTTGCAAGATGGTTTGAGTCCTTACAAAGAACTGTGTGATAGAAAAATGCGCGAGGCCCAGCAGTCAAGCAAGCCTTCCACATCAGCCACAGCAGACGACGAACCTCGACCTTCGACATCGAGGCGGGCAGAGATAGAAGAAGATGAGCTGCCTGCTCTAATGGAAACAGACGATGATGCGATGACATCCCAGTGTCCCACCACCCCAGCCCCCAGAACACGGACAGATACCAATTCACGGAGAATGCAACGGTAGCCGGGAGGCACACAGCACATCTTTAAGAAAAAATCTGAAATAAACATGCTGATTAATTAGGTGCCGCCAACATGTAATTGTCGGCCCAGATCAGAGACGACGCAATCGGAAATCGGCACTGATCTAGGTTGACAATTACATGCCAGGTGGCAGCTAATTAATTAGTATGTTTGTTTCAGCTTTTTTCTTAAAGATGTGCTGTGTGCCTCCCGGCTACCGCTGCATTCCTGCATGCTTCGCGGCAATGTATCGCTGGGCGGCCTGGAGGGTGGGGGCCACTGCACCATTCCAACCTGCGATGACTCAGTCTAACGCACCATCATCAGTGTGCTCGGCAAGCTATCTTCCTGATTTCTGTAAGTGATACTACACTGTACATTATTTCTACTTTATATTGGCTGTGTATTTTTACATGTTATTTGGTGTGATTTGGCAGCTTCATAGCTTAAAGGTTACTGGAGAGAGTGTTCTTGCCAACAGCGCTTGCGTGAGATTTTCGCTACGGAGAACAGTTCAGTAATGATTGTGGAAAAGTATTTCTACTTTATATAGGCTGTGTATTTATCATATCATTCCTGCTTTTACTATATGTTACTGTTATTTTAGGTTTTATGTGTTATTTGGCATGATTTGGTAGGTTATTTTTGGGTCTGCGAATGCTCACAAAATTTTCCCATATAAATAAATGGTAATTGCTTCTTCACTTTACGATATTTCGGCTTACGAACCGTTTCATAGGAGCACTCTACCTTCAGATGGCGGGGGAAACCTGTATACAGTAAAATTTTTTTAAAAATTTATTAGCCCGGTATAGGCTCGAACTAATTTTTCTTGCAATTAGATTTATTATAAGAATGACAATTGAAAATAAAATTTATTCTCTAGATTGTTCCTATAGGATAATATAGGCATTGTGTTCCTATAGGATAATATCGGCATCGTGTGCTATGTGGGACCTCTATCATGGTTGTATTTTAAACTTGTGGTCTGGGTAGTGTGCAATTCTTGGGACCTTGGAGGACCTGTTTTGAATTGTCTACATTAGGTCATTTTGATTCATCCAATCACAGATGCTCCCTTTGTTCCATAAATCCCACCCTAACTTTCCCTCTCACTGAAAACCTACATGCATCCTAGTTCTGATAAAGGATTGCAGACCTAAAAGATCAACTTTTTCTTTTCTTTGATGCTGCCCAACTTGCCTGAGTTTTTCCAGCATTTTATTTTTAGTTTCAGAATTCTAGCATCAGCAGTTTTCTTTTATTTTCACGGGAGGAGAAGATATTTTAATTTTCAGTTTAATGTTTCTAATTGTGTATTTTTTAGACATACTTAACCAAAATTTACTTTTCATTTCATTTTGTTGGAGGAAATCTTCCATAGAGATCTGCATTGGATTTGCTAGGGAATAGGTCTGTAAATTGGCAGTCTCAGTGAATCTTTAGTAGCATATTGGCCGTAGTGCTGTGAACTGTCCATTTGGGTTTCCAATTAAATCATATATGATAGGAACTTCTACAAATTTCCCAGCTCTCAGGAAGAGGAGTCCACCTGTTTAATCTACTGTACACCAAGTTGAATCTAATATGAGACATTGCTGGATTGGAGATAAGCAATGTATTTGTTGGAGTTTAGTTAAAAGCTTTCATTCTTTCTAAGAATGTGTGTGCGTGCCTGATTTTGTTAACTTTTAATTCTTTTTAATCATTTTAACTTTTGATAAGTTCTAAGTGATATTTGAATACCTGAATGTCAGAGACACGATCATTGAATTGAACATGCAGGTTTCACAGGTAATCAGCCTGGGGATAGAGCTTACCATTGTCAACATTTTTCTTGTCAGCGCACCTGGCCGCTTGTACTAAGAGAGACCTTGCACTATGCTGATTCTCTAGAAATCGACTATTTATGCCTGGATCCAGTAATACAGAAAGTCCACAGCCAGTGTAGCACCTTCTGCCAGATTCTTGGACTTGTCCTGTGATATGATTTTTTTTTTGACTGCCACCTTATGTATGGGGATTTTACCTTTTTTAAAAGAGCAATTTGAATACAACCAGTAAAAAATATATCAACTAGTAATGAACTTCTTCAGTGCAAAAACTTCAAAAAAAAACTCTTGTTATGAAAAGATGAACTATGGCTGACCTAAAGTTATTAAATTGAAATTAGTTGGAATAATTGGGGAAGCTCTGCTTTAGATCAGTATTGATGTTGCTATAAATGAGTATAATTTTATGGTTTCATGCATGATTTCTTGGCGGTACCAGCCTTTGCTTTTATTGGTCATATCAAATAGTTTATGAGGACTTTCTTTTGATTTCAATTTTGATATAAAGGTGTATTATTTATTTTGCACTCAATTACAATCTTGGAAAATGTGAGGGAAAAAAAGAAAATGATGGAGATAGACTGTATGCGTGACAACTATTAAACATCCACTTAAAGCTTTCTTGCACACGCACAATTTTATTCTCCCTGTATTACTATCAGTTTCATACACATTCTGTACCTATACACAATTTGTAGTGACCACTTAACCTATCGACCTTACTCTTTTCCTATAAGATATGGGAGCAATCTGGAACACTCAATAAATCCAAATAGCACATAGAGTATGCATACTGTGAGAAGATTGAACTAAGATCTCTGGCACTGAGAGGCAACTATAATTTAGAAGATTTGTACATCCGAGTTAACTTCCCTGTAGTTCAGTTCTAGGCTGTGCACTGCTAGATTTGTAATGTGGGCAAATCTGTCCTTTGCACAAAAGACAATGCAAACCCAGTCTACATAAGTACCTCTAATTGGCCAACTCTCCATCAGTTGTCATTTGAAGAGTCATAGAGAATGATGTCAGATGGCACAGTCACCAATAATGTGCTCAGCAGTGCTCATTTTGGGTTTTGCTATGATCATTTTGCTGCAGAGCTCTTCACAGCCTTGATCCAAACATGGATTTAAAAGTCTAACATGGGATGAGAGCAACTGCCTTTAACATCAAGGCAACATTGCTGGAACATCAAGCACCTCTAATACATTTGAGGTCAGTATGCATTTAGGAACTATCCTCTGGTTAATCTCAGTTAATGTACAAAGGAAGTTATTGTGGTTGTTGAAGGTCATCTTTCCAGTTCCAAACATGGCTTTAACAATGCAAATTAGGTGCCCTAAATTTAACCATTTTCAGTTGCTTCATCAATGATCTTTCTTGCATAATAAGATCAGATGTGAGGATGCTTCCTGATTGTGAATGGAATTGAGTGTTATTGAACTCTTTAGCATGTAAAGCATCCTGTGTTTATGTACAATGATACTTAGACAGCATTTGGGTATGACCTGATGAGTGGCAAGTAACACTGGAACTACATATTGCGAAGCAATGATAATCTCCACCAAGAAGCAATCCAGCCACCTACCCACCTATTGTGAATTTCCACTTCATGGACATCTGAGAGCTGATATTCTCCAGACGCTCAGTTGGACTAGCCACAGAGCTTTTGTGGTATAAAGCAGGTCAGAGGCGGAGTATCATGTGCCAACTGACGGTGCATAACCTTTTCATCAGCTAAAGACACAAGTCAATAATGCAATGAAATACTCTCCATTTGCTAGATGAGTACAGCTCCCAATGACATTTAGAAGCTTCATACCAATTCGTGCACGCCAATCTGCTTGTAGGCAATTTAGTCAGTGCCTTCAATATTAAAGCAAGTGCCTCTGCTTCAGGCATTTAGTCTATCATATACAAAATGCACTGCTGTTAGTTATCTAGACCACACAATCACCAGGTTTGATAGCACCTGTCAAAGTTGTGACTATTATCATCTTGATCAGAAACCAATGCAGTAAGTTTATGATATTACCACAACTGAAGGGCAGCAGTTATAGTAATATCATAAACTTATCAAGATGACACTGAGCTGTCAAGGTCGTGGCTCAGACTTAGTTGTTTTTTAAGTTTGTAGGGATGGCTTTAGGGACAGAGGGAGTTAGGGGCCAGGTTAGAGTTTAGGGTCAGAGTTGAGGAAGAGTTGGAGGTCAGGTCAGAGTCTATAGCTCCATTCTGCACTCTCTGTTCAAAGTCTAGCGAAGCAGATGTGTGTTGAATAACAGCAGTGGATGTCGGGCTGGCAGGCACTGTGGATGAGGACCAGCAAAGAAGAGGGCTGTTGCCCATCCAGATGGGTCCTTCCTCAGATCAGATGTCGTATGAGCAGAAGGCACGAGGGCCAGTGATCCCCTAGGTACATGAGTTTAAGGCCTGGAGTTCAGGATCCTGTCATTATTTAGTCCTGGGGTCAATACTGAAGGTCAATCAGCAGTTGAAAACCAATGGCTGAAGCACTGGGTGTACAAGTCTGAGAGTCTATGGGCAAAGTCAGAAGCCTGTCCTGCGGTTGGAGGTGTGTGTAGCCGGGAGGAAAGGGGCTTGTTTTGTAGCTTATTGTGTCTAAATTATTCTGCTGAACATTGTGGACATGCTATGTGGTTCCAAAATGTGTGTAACACCAGTGGATTGACCCAGCACATCCTTGGATTCTGTTGGTTTGTTAATACAAAAAATGCATTTCACTGTATGGTACGATGTACATGTGACAAATGAATCAATCTGTATAACTAGCATGTTCCATTTTCGTAGTTTTTGGGGTGAACTCCATCAGCCATTTCCCAACCCAGCTCTGCATCCCTTTGATATCCCATTGCAACCTAAGACCCTTCAGACTATCCACAACTCCACCAACCTTCATGTCATTTACAAACTTGACCTCTAGATCCAGCCTCGCCCAACCTCAGTGGGCAGGCGGGGGGGGGGAGCCTGTTTGTATTTACTCTACCTATAATACCCCATCAAATCTCCCCTCATTCTCCTTTGCTTCATGGAGCAAATGTCTTAACCTATTCACCTTTCCCTCTAACACAGTCTCAGTAATGTCCTTGTAAAGTTTCTCTGTAATTTTCAATTTTATTGTTATCTTTCCTGTAGGAAGGTGATGAGAGCTGCACATGATACTCCAAATTTGGCCACACCAACGTCATATTCAGTTTCAACATATCATCTGTACTCCTGTGCTTAATACTGTGATTTATGAAAACCAATGTGCTAAAAGCACTCTATCTACCCTTTGGCCCGACCTTCAAGGAACTATGGATCTGTATTCCCAGATCCCTTTGGTTTACTGCATTCCTTGATGCCCTACTATTCACTGTGTATGTCCTACCCTGTTTTGTCCTCCAAAAGTGCAATGCCTCATGCTAACTGTATTAAATCTCATCTTTTTTAGCTGATTTTTCCAGCTGGTACAGAACCGCTGCAAGCTGATAGCTTTCCCCGCTATCGACTAGGCCCCAATCTTGGTGCCCTGTTCAAATTTGCTGACAAGTTTACCATATTATCATACAGACCATTCTTACACACGACAAGCAGCAATGGACACAGCACCATCCCTGCAGCACACCACTAATCACAAGCCCCAGTCAGAGAAGTAACCATCCACTACTACTTTCTCCCACAAAGCCAATATTGAACCCAATTTACCACATCATCTTGAATGCCAAGTGACTGAACCACCTTGACTAGCCTCTCATATGGGACTTTGCAAAAGACCTTACTAAGGGCCACATAAACAACATCTGTTGACTATCTTTCATCAATTTTCCTGGTAACCACCTCAAAAAATTAAGAATTGGTTAAACATGACCTGCCACTCAAAAGTCATATTGAATATCCCTAATCAGGCACAGTACATCCAAATACTTGTATATCCTGTCGCTTAGAATAACTTCCAATAATTTAACCACTAATGATGTCAGACTCAATAGCCTGGCTCATTTTTGGAGTCTTTCTAGAGCAACAGAGCAACATTAGCTGTCCTCCAATCCTCTGGGACCTCAGCATGGTTAAGAACATTTTAAATACCTTTGCTAGGGTCAATGCAATTTCTACACAAGCCTCCCATAAGGTCCTGAGGACATATTCACCCTAATTTGCTCAAGACAGCAAACAATCCGGATATGATCCATAACCTCACCCCTATTTTGCATCAGTTCTGTATACTGTGTCCATCTCCTGAACCAGCACAGGTGCGAAAAAAAACACTGGTGACATTTTCCCCCTGTTCATTAATGCCACCCTTCCCCCTTTAATACTTTATACTTTATTGTCGCCAAACAATTGGTACTAGAACGTGCACTCATCACAGCGATATTGATTCTGCGCTTCCCACTCCCTGGATTACAAATATTAAATATTAAAAATAGTAAAAATTAGTAAATATTAAACATTTAAATTATAAATCATAAATAGAAAATAGAAAAATGGAAAGTAAGGTAGTGCAAAAAAACTGAGAGGCAGGTCCGGATATTTGGAGGGTATAGCCCAGATCCAGGTCAGGATCCGTTCAGCAGTCTTGTCACAGTTGGAAAGAAGCTGTTCCCAAATCTGGCCGTACGAGTCTTCAAGCTCCTGAGCCTTCTCCCAGAGGGAAGAGGGACGAAAAGTGTTTTGGCTGGGTGGGTCAAACTACTTTTTAAAAATGTAAGCTTCACTTTATGACTAAATTTGTGAAAATACAATGCAAACCTTCAAAACCATTTTTTATTCTGTTGCTGAGTTCATGCCTGGATTCCGTGTAGCGACTGGTATCCCTGGACCTAAAAGCCGCAGCTCTAGCCTTTAAAAGGGACTTGACCTCATAATTCATCCAAGGTTTCCGGTTAGGGAATACCCGGATCGTCTTGCGAGACACACAGTCCTCCGTGCATTTCCAAATAAAGTCCATGACAGTTGAGGCATACTCATCGAGGCTAGTTGCTGAGTCATTGAATGCTAACCAGTCCACCGATTCAAAGCAGTCACGGAGGACCTCATCCTTTTCCTCCGTCCAACGCGACACTACTTTCAACCAATACCTTGACCCCTATCACGTCTAAAACAACAGAACCCCTGAATATTTTATTTTATTTGGAGATGCATTGCAAAACAGGACCTTCTGGCCCAGCAAACCACCTTTTTAACCCTAGCTTAATTGCAGGACAATTTACAATGACGAATTAACCTAGTAACCAGTATGTCTTTAGAATGTGGGGGAGCACCTGGAGGAAACTGGGAGGACCCGTTTCCCTCTCCTGATGGTCACTCAATAACTTGTGACCTGCACCTTAGATGTAACCATCTCCCTTTATCTCCTGTCAATCAACCTCTCGTCGTCCCAAATGATCTGGAGCTCCAGCTCCAGCTCCCTAATGTGGTCTACAAGAAGTTGCTGCTGGATGCACTTCTTGCAGGTATAATCATCAGTGATACTGGAGGGTCTCCCTGTCTTCCCACATCTTGCAAGAGCAGCATTCCAAGTTCAGACTGTCATTCCCACTGCTCTAGCTGTGCAATAAGGAAGAAACTTACTAGAAACTTGCCTTAGTTTCTTCCTGCCATATCGTATTGAGCCAAAGCCTCACACTCCCCACCCTAACATTGTCTCACTCCAAAAATGGCTGCTCTTCTTAAGCCTAACTTTTTATTAGCCCTTGCCAAGTGCTTAATTATCCAATGATCTCAAGCTCCACCAGAAGTCCTGACAAGTCTCAGTAACTTTTTAAATGTCACACTCACTCACCATAAGCAACAACTCACATGATCTCAAGCCGCCAAATTTTAACTGGATGATTACTAATTGTCTAATTTTGTACAGTTGTACCTTTAGACTGGATGAAGGTTCTCAACCTTGAACACCAACTGTCCATTTCCCTCCATTAATATTGTCTGGCATGCTGAGTTTCTCCAGCACTTTTGTATGATCTTGTAGTTTCCCAACCTGGAGTCCTCAGATCCCTTACTTAATGGTATTGGTCCATGGCATAAAAGAAGGTTGGGACCCCCATGGATGAAAATTACCATGCTGAGTGTACAGTCTTAGATGCATTTTACCTATTGTATTGTGGTGAAGGAATGATTTTAAAATTTATAACAGCACATCAGCATTATTGCATTGATGAATTTTAGTATATTTGTATGTTAGCTATAATGCATTAAATTTCAATTAAATGATTATAACAATTACAGCACAGAAATACTAAAATAACACAATGTCCTTTTCTATACATGCAACAGAATAAAAAATGGTTTTGAAGGTTTGCATTGTATTTTCACAAATTCAGTCATAAATTGAAGCTGACATTTTTAGAAAGTAGTTTAAAATTAAAATTTATAAACATCCCTCTTGAATGATCTTTCATCAATGTCATGAGTTGATTCTGTAGTGCAGATATAGAAACTGCTACTACTTACAGTATCTCCAGTTCCTTTTAAATTAGTAAGCTAAGACAGCAAAATAATTGAGAATAATTACATCTAGTCTAATTTAAAATTAGAGCCTACCAATGCTTTTGAATTCAATGTCACCTGATCTTGGGTTAAAGAAGAGAATACTTCATTTGATTTCTTTGTAAATCATCATCATGACACTATTCTGTGGCTGACCACATGATAATGGTAGTGGAAAAAATGTGGCTGACCACATGATAAAGGTTTTTAAAGAAAAACTGCTAACTTCAGTTTGTGTTTTAACCTTGCATGTATTTGTACTGTTCTTATGAGCAGTAAGCCCAATTTATACTTCTGTGTCAAATGTACGCCGTAGGTTCTGCGTACCCTATGCTGTGCACCTCCCCAAAAAAGTAACTCACGCGTCGTGGCAACGCAGACCGCAAGAACTGTGAATGGTCCGCTTGGTAGCATTGTATTTCCTCCTGCGCATTTCCGGTTGCTTTTCTCTGCCATGTCTGTACACTGATGCAAAATAAACGGTTGGAGACAATGAACCAAATTGTCAAATCTATTTGCCAACATCCGAAAATATTTGAAATGCATTTCCTCGTCCATGTCTCTCACGAAGAAACTCAACACAGTGGCATAGAAACCCCACCACCAACTAGCGTTTTGACAGCGAATTACAGAGCGACGCAGACACAACTACTCATGCTCACTACGGCATAGGGCTATGCAAATGTATAAATCAGGCCTACGGCATAGCCCGTACGCACAAGTATAAATCAGGCTTTATGCTTCATCTGTCTTAAGGATTATCTTCTGACATGGCATTGTTTTAAGCAAAGTATCATCCACTGGCATCTTGAAGGGTATATCATTTTAAATGCAAGAACAAGTGAGCATTGAATGATGGAATGCTCATAATTAAAATGCATAAATTTGCTGTTATTAGGAATGACCTGATTGCTGGTACTTGAAATTATTTTTACTAACTTGGCTTGTAATTTGTTTTCCTGGACTTGAATGTCTTATACTTCAAGTAAGTCATCTATTTTGTAAGAAAGCTTTCGCCAGAAAAGTGTTTTAAGAAAATTGTCTTCCTTTGCTAAATCACCTTGTTCAGTACATTTTGCAGCACCTCTGCAAAAAAAGAAGCAATCTACACCTGCATGTACCAAGACCAAGACAACGTTTGGGCTGATAGTGCTGGGCATAATCATCTCCAACAAGGGAAGACAGCTGTTGTTTGCAAAAGCAAACAGCTGCTGTAACTCAGTAGGTCATGTAGCATCTATGGGGGTGGGGGGGAATGGATAGTCAACATCTTAACTGAGGTAGAAGATCACCAGGAGAGAGGTGATGGGAAGAGGTGGAGCAACAGCTGGCAAGCAATAGATGGATCCAGATGAAGGGTGAAATGGAGATGGAGGGAAGAGTCAAAGTAGTGACAGAGGCTGGGACAATAAAGTTTTGCAGGTCATGGAATAAGATAGAAAAGGAATGTGGAGCATGGAACCAAATAAGGGAGGTAGAGGGAGCCCTATGGAAGGAGTGTGATGGGCAGGTGGAGTTGGTGGAGGAGGGGAAAGAAACTGGGTGATTATAGAGATGGGTGTAGGCAGAACTGAGTAGATCCAGAGAAAAGAGATAAAGGGGAATGAGGTTATCTGAAAATTTTCATGCCATCAGGTTGTAGACTGACCAGGTGGAATATGAAGTTCTTTTACTCTGACTACCAGCCTTTCATATTCAATGACATTAGCATTGTAAAAATCCCATCAACGATATCCTAGCAGCTACTATTGACACAAAACTCAACTTAACCAGGCACATAGATGCAGTCAACGTAAGGCCAGCTCAGAGGCTGAGTATTCTCTGGCAAATGATTCATCTTCTGACTAAATCCTTCCATCTTCCACGAGATTAAATAAAGAGTTTTTTGAAATAATTTCTTCTTGATGGTTAAGTGCAGCTCTAACGATTCTTAAAAAGCTACAAACTAATCTGAATAAAACAGCCCACTTGATTGGTTGCCCATCTGCCATCCTAAAAATTAACTCCCTCTGCCTCCAAATTGGCATTTCTGCAACATGTACCAGCTACAAAATACATCGAGACTACTACAAGGATATTCTAACATGTATAGCATTTTTATGAAGAACATGGGCAGCATGTGCAGGGAGATGTCACCATCTGCTGGTTGCCTTGAAGTTGCACATCATCCTGTCTTGAAAATGTATCTCCGTTATTTCAGCTTTGGTAAATGTTAATCCTGGTGCTGTTTACCCGAAAGCCCTGTGGGAGCAGGACTGCAGCAATTCAAGAGCAATTCGGGGTGTGTTAAATAAATATTAGTGACGAGCCAACAAATGGTGATGATATTGCGAAAAACTAATTTGTAAAGAAATTGCAGCTGGTAGCTGCATAGAGCACTTTTTTCTTTTTTTTCCACTAAAATGTTGCCCATTGACTTTGCATGTGTTGTGTGGCAGTTGGTGAGCTATGAACAGCTTATCTACTGGACAACAGTCTGATTGTACTGATAGTGTCAGGTTTGAATTGTGTGTAAAACTTTTTGTCGTGTCACTTTATCAGTTTTGTTGCCTATATTCTCTGTTCTTGATTGGTACTTGTTCCTCAAAAAGATTAAAGAATAGTTTGACATCAGTCTTATGGTGATATTTTATGAAAAAATTTTAAATGCTCTTGGTTGGAATTGTCATGATTGAGTCAGATTTTAGTAACAATCCTATACAGATTTTTAGTGCTGTCACTCATGCAGTCATTCATCATTAGTTATTCAGATGCACAATGTCCCTCCTCTGCCCTTCCGAGTTAAATCTCAACCATTCAACAGAAAGTAGGAAGTAACATATTAGTCTGCATGTTTGAATAATTTACATGAGCAAATTGACTTATTTTCTCCCCCTTGATGTGAGCTAGAATGTTAATTGTCCAGCATTGCCTAACTTTCTGAGAATTGTACACTTTGAAATTGACTAATGTCAAGAAGGAGGATGCATTTTACTGGGTTCAATGGAAAAACGCCATGCTATCTATATGGACAATAGAATATATTGCATGGTCTCTTGTCACATGCTACCTGACCCACTGATTATTTGCAGCTGTTTCTATTTTTGTAACTAATCACACAGTCTTGTATTCTGGATAATGTTTTATAATTCTTTGCAGGAAATCATTCTTTTTTTAAAAAGAAGCTTTTGTGTTATCCGGAACATTTTACACAGAAACGATTATTATGGGGAGGATTTCAACAACAAAAGGTAAGCCTGACCAGCTCAAACGATATAGTGGATATGCTACCTAACTTATAAAATTAAAGCACATTGAAAACAGTCAGTTGCAAATCTTAAAATGACAAAAACCTAAATGTTCGAGAGAATTAACTAATATTATATGTTTGTAGTTCAGCGATGAGAAATAATTTGGGTATTTTCAAAAAACGACATTTGTAACACAACCATCACAAATGGAAAGCTGTCTAGTAGATGACAACGTTCAGTATTAAAATAAATTTAAGAAACTGATTCATGAAAAAAGCAAACCTGGTAACTTTGTCCATTGAATTATAAGTGCAAGAAATGATATTTCCTCTTGAACCCTTCATTTTCACTGCTTCTTTCTCCTTTTATATCCTTTTTATATTATATCCATTGACCCAGTTATCAGTTTTTCTATTGACAGCTAAGCTACAAAGCTCAGCAAAATTTTGAAACGTACAGGACACTGTTGGAGCAGTGGGTAGATGAAAAGATGTCCAATGGTTTGTCTCTGCATTTCCACTTCTCTGTAGCCCATTTCACCATACCTTATTTGGGCTCAGGGCCTAGAAAATGGCACCATTTCCCTCTGTCGCGACAAGAAACTGCTAAGTTACTCAAATACTGTCAATTTCCCTGCTGATCAGCTGCCACAGTTCTTCCTGAGTGGTTGCTGGTGTTTGTTAGTTATTCGTGCTGTAGTCTGTGATTGTACATATTTGTTTGCAGCAACATGACCATTTAGATGCAGGGGTTCCCAACCTGGGGTCCACAGACCCTTTGCTTAAAAGTATTGGTCCAGGGCATAAAAAAGGTTGGGAACCCCTGAAGGGTGTTTGGCATCTTCTGTTTGCTACTTTTTCCTCCTTTGAGGGCCTATGGTGCAATTAAATGAAAAATTACTTTTGATCACTTATGGTGGTCAATGTTTTGTAGCTGTCCAGCACCATATTAATTTTATTATTGTTTGTGTATTTTTCTTACATAGGGCATGATATTTAATAATTAAGAGGCAAGTGCAAAGATTTTCCATTCAACATTCCCTCATTCTGAATTTGTGTGCTTCCAGATGTTATCACAAGCATTGACTGGTTCTGTTAAGAGTGAGAGGTGCAGGATTTTCTGGTTTAATCTGAATTTATGCAATTAATGGAATCAGAGCTTTTCTAGATTATTAATTTTTAAAAATTTGCATCACAATTGAACTTGTGAAAGAGACTGACTTTGGGTTTTGGATTTCTTTTAGATTGATGGGCAGGATAATATTGATCTCTAAGCAATAACTTAATGTTTATGGTATACACCAGGGGTTGGCAACCTTTTTGCCTCTGTGGGCCGGATAAATGCCATAAAAAACTTGAAATATGGGAATTATCCATTTAAATACATCTAATTATGTTTTGCCTCATATTAATGAATAACTCATGCTAGAAAATCATTTGTGCTTAAAGTTGCCTACCCCTGGTATACTCATTGCATTATAAACGTTATGTCGGCTCAGAGTTAATCAACAGCTCTTTGAACTATATGCAGCTGCACTTTCTTAGCAATTATATTCTACATCCTCTTATTTATATAATCAGCTTTCAGTTTGATTGCAAGTATTTCTTCAGAGTGAAGAGGATATGATCATCTTGCAGTAGGAAAGAAGTGAAAATGTGAATCAGGATCAACGATACTACAAAAATAACTAACTAACTGGTAAAAGTTGATGAATGAAATTTGTCATCTGCTTTGTTCTAAATATAATTTTGTTTATGTGTTACTAAGAAATTTTGTGATCATGATCCTGATGGGACACAATGATGGAATAATAACTTGAAGTATGCTTACTTATGGATACCAGATGCAATGAGTATTGCAAAATTTTAACCGTTTATGTCCATTTGAATCCAAAGCAGTGTATGAAAAGAAATGTCTGACAATTATGTTGTAGTACAGCAGTGATATGTGTACTTGAACACTGAAAAACATGAATTGTACAATTTTTTCAATGTTTTTCTTTCCAATCAATCAGATTTTGTTTGGATAGTTTTGAGAGTTACATATTGTGAAGTGATAAAAGGAATTTTAGGTGATTGATTAAAAAATTTTTACAATTATTTTGAATAATAAGGTTGTATAAGTTTAAGTCTGTTATTTTGTTATTTCAACAGGGCAAGGAATTTAATGCTTACAGAATATGATGGCTTTTAGCCTTTTGGGAATAATAAATAGGCAGATGGTCTGTGTTTCTATTACTGAAACGATATGGTGCTTTTAGAAGAAACAGAATAGAGTAGAGTTGCATGGTCTACGATTTTTCTTTCAGATGCTCTGTGCTTGACTGGTAACAAGAATTGGCTTGACACTAAAGGTTGGGGAAAAAAAAATTGCAGGCCATTCAGTAAAGATTTGATAGATGGTACTGATTGCGGGATCAACTAGATGGATGGAACTGGCAAACTAGAAGACAAATGTCTCAATGGGACAGTAGTTTCTACTTGTATCAAAAAGTTTTTATGATTACACTGTCACTGGCTAATACAGGACAGAAACATGCCCTTCAGCCGAATTGGTCCATGTTGACCATAGCATCTTCCCTGCTGGTCCCAGTTGTCTGTGTTTAGCCCTTAACCCTCCAAACCCCGTCCCCTTCAATTAACTATTCAAGTACCTCTTAGATTTTGCAATCATATCTGCCTTAACCACTTCTTCTGGCAGCTCCTTCCAGGTACTCACTACACTCTATATAAAGAAGTTCCCTTTCATTTCTCTTTTAAAGGTTGGGGTGGGGTAAGAAATAGATCTGAACTGAATTGAATAATTTAGAGGCAGTGGAGCTTTATAAAGCTGTAATATAACTTCTGGACTCTTGAACTCAAATCTTTAATGAATAAAGGAAAACGTACTATACATTTTTACTACCCTATTAACCTGTGTAGCCACTTTCAGTAAGTTATGAATTTGGACCCCATGATCCCTCTGCATATCAACACAATTAAGGGCCTTGCTATTAAGTGTTGTGTCTCTGCATTTGATTTCCCAAAATACAATACCTCACAGTTGGCCCACTTAAACTCCATCTAGCCTTCATCTATATCTCGCTGTATTGTTGTCGTTGTCTTTTACTCTACCACCTCACCAATACTTTGTACTGATTGCAATATTATAATAATAATTGGTAGTCCTTTGGATTCGAAGAAGACACACTGTTGTGCAGTTCATCTGTGGACACGGAGGTGACTCTGCATTCCCAGTCTGGAAGCGCAGAGTCTAGCACAATGGGGGCACTGGAAGTCCGTTGTTGTAATAATTGTGGCTGCTGTTCTGTGATGGCGCTCACAGTTTTCCGACAGTTTTTGGCAGCGCCAGTCTTCAAAACTGGTGTAGGCTTCGTAGCACAGGGCTCGCTGGCGGGTTCTGTCAGCAGCCGCAGCTTCTAGTTCCCTTGGCTGGATGTCACAGTAGCGTAGGGTTTCCTTCACAGTGTCTTTGTAGCGCTTGCGTGGTCAACCTTAAGGTCTCTTTCCTGTCTCCAGTTCACCATAGAGCAGCTGGCGAGGCATAGGGTGATCGTCCATTCTGATGACGTGTTCCGCCCACCGCATCTGGGCTCTGATGATCAGGGACTCAACACTGGTAGACTCCGCGCGATCCAAGACTTCCAGGTTGGAGACACGGTCTTGCCAAGGATGGAGCGGAGGGTGTGCATGTGAAATTTCTCCAGTTTGATGTTTTGTCGGTACAGAGTCCAGGTCTCACATCCATATAGGAGAGAAGGGATGACCACAGCTCTGTAGTGTTACGTACACGCAACCCTGGGAAAAGTATTGGTTACATGCACGCAACACTAAAAGTATCAGCAGCAATAGAACACACCTGGAGTCTGTTTTTGATGTTAAAATCCACTATCTTTATTAGTAACTACTAAATATAGTAACCAGGTGATCAAAAGTTAGCAGTGTAATGCATATATAGGTGTATAGATAAATTCCCAAACTCATTCGAGCTCAGGTGGTCAGAGTTACAGTCTTACAAAGGTATGTAAGAAAGTTCAGTTCAATCCTCAGGTTAACTAATGTGAGATATTTGTAATCCAAAGGCGAACGTTGTGAGGAGGCAATTGCATCAATATTCCACAGATTCCACAACAGCAATACAAAATAACAATAGCAGTAGGTTTTATCCCTGAAGTTGTTCCACTCCACAAATGAAGTATCAGGTTACCTCAAACACACAACGTGATAGCCACTTATCCAGTTCCACGACATATGAAATAACTCCAACAGTGATTTGCCACAGGTGTGCCTTTCTTCAGTGAACTACTACACCCAGACAAGGGTAAGCGCACACGTGGTATTCACAAAGGTTTTCCCCTCACCAGAGAAGCCACTCCTGTGGATTAACTGTGTGACAGTCACACTTTTGTATTCGAATGGAATCAAACTCACCCTTACGGGCTACTTGGAGAGAGTCCAAATAGTGACCTCTTTGTCACTCGGTTTCTGCTGTTTCAAGCCTTTCTCTCCCCTCCTCTTTCTCTGCAAACTTCTTCTACAAACGTAGTTGCAGTACTTTGTGAGAGTCATTTATCAATACTCTGGATCGATTTTAACTCATCCCTTTTGGGCAACTGAAAGTTTAAACCAGCGACCCCACTCACTGGTGTCTTTCATTGATTGAAACCATCTTGACTCTGAGCTGTGTGTGTCTGTACTCTTGCCTGGGTGGTGGTTTCCTTGAAGATGGTCCCTTTTGTGATAAGCTACTGTTGGTGATACTTTGTGTGTGGAATGGAACATCTTCGGAGATAAAACCTACTGCTATTGTTATTTTGTATTGCTGTCGTTGAAGCTGTGGAATATCGACTTAATTGCCTTCTCACAACATTTGCCTTTGGTTTACAAATATCTCGCATTAGTTAATCTGAGGATTGAACTGCACTTTCTTACTTACCATCGTAAGACTGTAACTCTGACCACCTGAGCCCGAATGAGTTTGGAAACTTTATCTATACACCTATATATGCATAACACTGCTAACTTTTGATCACCTGGTTAAGTTACTATATTTAGAAGTTACTAATAAAGATAGTGGATTTTAACATCAAAAACAGACTCCAGGTATGTTCTGTTGCTGCTGATACCTTTACAGTGCTGCATGCAATTTTGCAGTCAGCAGAAATCCAACAGTGTCCAAATGTCAGTCTCATTCTCTTGGTGTTTTACGTGACAGTCCACAGAAAAAATGAACCCTAGGGGTATATAACAGTAGACTTTCAGCCTTGGGGAGATGCGGACGTTGTGCCGATTGAGCACTCTGGTACGCAGCCTCCCCAGAGCCTGGCTGGCCTTGCTGATCCTGGAGTCAATTTCTCTGTCCAAGGACCCATCACTCAAGATCATGCTTCCCAAGTATTTGAAGCTGTTTACATTGTCAGCTGGATGTCATCAACAGTGATTTTTGGTTCTATGGAGTTGGTGTTTGGTACGGGCTGGTGAAGTACTTCAGTCTTGTTCAGGCTGACAGTCAGGCCAAAGGACGTAGCAGCGTCTGAGAATTTGTTCAGCATCAACTGTAGATCACTGTCCTTGTGTGCCAGGAGTGCCATCAGCAAAGCGGGTTTCTTGAATGACTGTATGGAGGCACTTCGTCCATGCGTTTAAGTGGCAAAGGTCAAAGAGAGAGCCATCCAATCAGTACCTGATGTACACTCCCTCCTTCAGACCTTGGACAGCACATGACAACATGCAAATGAAGAACAGATTGAACAGGACTGGGGCTAGTACACAGCCCTGCTTTACCCCATTGGAAATGACAAATGCAGCTGATGTATCACCACTGCAAAGGATCTGTCCAGCCATTCCGTTGGGGAGCAGCTGAACCATCTTCACAAATTTCCTCGGGCATCCGTAGCATCTCAGGATGATCTAGAGGGCCTCCCTGTTTACACTGTCAAATGCCTTTGTCAGGTCAGTGAAGACAGTAAAGAGGCTTATTCTGCTCGATGCACTTTTCACGGCAAATATCATGTCTGTTGTACTCCGTTCTGGCCAAAAGCCACACTGCGCCTCCGGGGGGTTCCTTTCCGAGACAGTGACAAGTCTGTTCAGGAGAATGCGGGCAAAAATCTTGCCTGCAATGGACAGCAGTGAGATACCCTTGTAGTTTCCGCAGTCTGATTTGCTTCCCTTGTTTTTGTAGAGAGCCACGATGAGGGCATCATGGAAGTTGTCAGGCATCTCCTCTGTGATCCAGATGTCTTCCAGGATGTCTTGGAACGCCCGTAAGGCATTTGGGCCTAATGCGTTGTAGATCTCGGCAAGAATGCCATCCTGCCCTCGATCTCGTCAGTAGAGGGCAACAGGTCTAGGTCATCCAGGACTGGCTGCTTAGGGATCTGCTGTAAGACATCAGGATCAGCTGTGGACGGCCTATTGAGTAGGTTGGAAAAGTGTTCAGCCCAGCGGTTTTGCAGTCCTTCCTGGTCTTTGGTCAGGCTCGACCTGTCAGATGACAGCAAGGGGGAACATCCTGGTTTAGAAGGACTGTAAACTGACTTTATGGTGCTGAAGAACTCTCTGGTGGCATGCATGTCTGCATAGCGTTCCACCTGCTCAGCCTTTATCTGCCACCACTTGTCCTGCATTTCTCGCAGTTCCGCCTGTACTTTGGACTGCAGGTGTTTAAACTTGTCTTTCTTTGAGACAGATGACGGGTCATTCTGCCAGTCTGCATAGGCCTTGTTCTTGGCCTGAAGGGCTGCTGAGATAGTCTTGTGGTTTTCATCAAACCAGTCTTGATGCACTCGGGTTTTCAGTCCGAGTACAGTTGTTGCAGTCTGTGTGATGACATCTTTGAACTGTGTCCACTTTTCAGAACAGGTTCCACAAGTGGTGAATTGCCGGAGAGTTTTTCATTAAATACATCTCGAAAACGTTGGACTTGACCTCGGTCTTGCAGTCTGCCAATGTTGAATGACACTCTGACAGTCTCTGGTTGCTTAAAAAGCAAAGGGGCTATGTGCAGGTTGAGGACCAACCGAACCAGCCTGTGATCTGTCTAACACTCAGCACCTCGCATGTCCCGGGTGATGGTGTCATCTTGAAGGTTATGCTGGCGTACTATGACATAGTCGAGTTGGTGCCAGTGTTTGGACCTGGGATGTATCCAGGTTGTTTTGTACGTGTTTGCAAGTCTGAACATCGTGTTAATGATGCACAGGTTGTGCTCGGCACACTTGCTCAGAAGCAGCAGGCCGTTACTGTTTAGTTTTCCCACCCCATGTCTCCCAAGGACTCCGTCCCAGTTGTCGCTGTCTGTCCCCACCCTAGCGTTGAAGTCGCCCAAGATGACGAGTTTGTCGCTGGTGGTTGTCTAAATAGTCTGGTCCAGGTCCTCGTAGAAACTTTCCATGTCTTCATCTGGACTCACGAGAGTTGTTGCATAGACACTGACAATGGTGATATGCCGGGACTTGCTGAGAGGAGAGCGGAACTTCATGATAGGTTCATTTATTCCAGTGGGTAGAGTAGGGATGTTCTTCAGCAGAGCAGTTTTGACTGCAATATTACTAACTCACTATCCAACATTTTCATCCAGGTCACTTGTATATTACAAAGAGCAGAGGTCCCAGTATTGATCCCTATGGAACACCACAAGACACAGACCTCCACCCATAATAAGTTCCATCAACCACTACCTTCTGAGTTTTATGGGCAAATTTTGATCTAAATGGCCAATTCACAGTGGATCACATGCATTTTAATCTTGTAGATGTGCCTACCATGAGGGACCTTGTCAAACACTTTATAAAATCCACGTAGATAACATTCAGAGCTTTATCTTCTCTAACACCTTTGTCATCTTCTCAAAAATCTCAGTCAAGTTAGTAAGCCTGACTTGCCTTGCATTAATTGGGCTGTTGTTTTTCAATTGCTCATAAATCCTATCTCGAGGATTTAACTTCTTTACCACTCATAGTTTCCAGGATTATTCTTAATTTCCTTCTTGAATAATGGAACCTCATTGGCTATTCACCAGTCTTCCAGGACCTTGCCTGTGGCTAGAGAGAGCACAGGTATATTGGTCAAAGCCCGAGCAATGACATGTCTTGACTCTCAATAGCCTGCAATATATCCTATCCTTGTCCTTTCTTCTTGCTGGAACGTACCTCTTCTGTACTCTGTGCAGTTGGCCTTTAAATACCCTCCACATATCAGATGTGGATGTTCCCAAAAGCAGCTGTTTCCAGTTAACTCTCCCAGTTCCTGCCTAATAGTCTCGTAATTTGTTCTGCTTCAATTTGATGGTCTCTGCAAGGCCCATACTTATTATTACCTATAGCTGTCTTGAAACTTAGAGTTGTGATCACTGTTCCCTAACTTTTACCACAGAAAGGTCAGTTACCTGGTCAGGTTCATTAACCAACATCAGGTCCTGTTGGGCTATCTACATATTGATTTAAGAAGCCACTCTGGATGCAAGAAACAATTTCTGCCCCGTCTAAACTTCTTGCAGTACAGAGGCCCTGTCAATATTAGAGGAGTGTAAGTTGCCCATTACTACAACTTTGATTTTTACATCTTTCCCTAATCTGTTTGCATAACTATACTTAATGTTCCAGTGGCTATTGGGGTGTCTGTAATATAACTCTCTCAGAGGGATTGCACCTTTCTTATTTTTGAGTTCTACCCATAGAGGCTCTCAGGATGAGTCCTCCATTATGTCACAGCTAAGTGATATTGTCTCTGATCAATAGTGCAACTCCACTTCCCTCCCTTTTACCTCCTCCTCTCTTTTCTAAAACATCAAAACCCTGGAATATTAAGCATTCATTCGTTTCCCCCTCCCAACAAAGTCCCTGCTATGGCTACAGCATCATAGTTCCATGTACTGATCCATAATGTTACCATAATGTTCCTAGAATTAAAAAAAACACTTCAGTCTTTCCATCCCATGGTGCCTATGACCTTGGTCCTGTCATAGCATCTATGTTCCTCTCAGTTCCTCCACATTCTGACATGCCAGAATACCAAACTGGTGTAAACTCACCTCATTAACCTCAGCAAGCCTCCTGGCCAGGCCATTGGTTCCTCTCCAGATACAATGCAATCCATCTGTCTTGTACAGGTCAGGTCTGCTCCAAAAGAGATTCCAGTGAGCCAGGAACATGAAATCCTGTTCCTGCACCCTCAGCAATTCATTCATCTGTTCTATCTGTTTCCAAATCCCGATACTCATTGTGCAGGACCTCTTTTCTCTTTCTACCTATGTCATTCGTGCCAGTGTGCACCATGACCTCTGGTTACTCACTGTCCCTCTTAAGAATATTCTGCAGCCTGTCTGGGGCATCCTTAACCATAGCACCCAGGAGGCAGTGCACCATCCTAGTGTCTCTTACATACCCACAGAATCTCCTTTCTGTCTCCCCTACTGTCATGTCTCCTATCTGAGTTGCTCTGGATGAATTTGTGCTTCCCTTCTGAGTTTCAGAGGCAATCACAGTGCCACTACCTGGGTGTTGCTGCTGCACTTTGATAGGCCATCACCTCCAGCAGTATCAGAAGAGGTACACTTATTGTTGAGGAGAATGGCCCCAGGTGCCAACTCTCCTTACTTATTCTAGGTAGTCACTTATCTACCTGAAGCCGCTTCCTTGTGTGCGAACACCTCAGTAAAAGTCTTGTCCACGAAGCCTTCAGTTTCCCGGATGATTATGAGTACTTGCAGATTCAGCACCAGTTCCTTGGCCCAGTTTGTCGTGCACTTTTCAGAGATCCCCTGAGGTTCCCTGACTTCCCACATCTTGCAGGATAATTCCACTAACCCCTACTATCCTGCCAAGACAGAAGTAAGGACTAAGGATAAATGACACAATAAAACACCACCTGTTCTTATCTGTGCCTTCTCACTGAAGCCTTTCTCTTAAAAAGTGCTGTGCTTTTATTTCCTTGGCCACTTGCTCCACCTCTACGCTGAAGCCTCTTGAGTCAAAGCCTTAGCCTCCCACTCTTACACTGTCCAACTCCAACAATTGCTGTCCTTGGAATTCTCTTTAATCCCATTTGCCAAGAACTTTTCATGGCAAGTGTTATGGCTAGAGTTGCATGTGTTACTCTTGGGCTTGGCTAGTGGCTATACAGGCTTTACTTCTGCATGAAGTAATAGATTATTTAAGTATTTTGTTTGACACACTTTTGTATATAGTGTGTTTTATACAACCATCGGCATTCCCTTTGTAAAGACAGTTTGGAACCATGGTTTTTGAACGTGAAACTTGCAACTAGAACATAGAACATAGAATAGTACAGCACAGTACAGGCCCTTCGGCCCACAATGTTGTGCAGACCCTTAAACCCTGCCTCCCATATAACCCCCCACCTTAAATTCCTCCATATACCTGTCTAGTAGTATCTTAATAGAACATAGAATAGTACAGCACAGTACTAGACTTTGGTATTATGTCGATTTAATAAAAAGCTCTTTTGTATGTTTTGTTTCACCTTTGACCTCATAGTTGTAACCAGTAAAAGCCAGATGAAGCCTTATCATAGGTTGCCCATTGTGACAAATTCATTGGAGATATAAGAGACTACAGATGTCGTGGAATTTGGAGCAAAAAACAAGCAGCTGGAGGATCTCAGTGGATCAAGCAGCATCTGTAGAGGCAAAGGGATCCTCTGTCTTGAATCAAGCCCCTGCATCGTGACTGGTCAAAATGTTGACCATGTCTTTACCTCCACAGGTGCCATTTGACCCATTGAGCTCCCCCAGTAGGTTATTATTTTCCTTGTGATAAAATCATTAGTTTGAGTAAGGATTAATTTTGGTCAGAGTGCCTTTCAAAAGGGGTAAACAAATTATTTAGTATTTAATTTATTCATCAGATGAAGAACTTATTCTTCTGTAGCTATAATTAATGTACTTAAAGCAGCATATTTGCACTTTTTTTAGATTCAAAGGAAGGTCGTAAAGAAAAATCTGGGAAGAATCATCTGCCAAATAATTCCCTTAAGAGCAATGGTAAGTGCTTACATTAGGGAAAGCAAAGTATAAAATCTTGTGTTGAGGATGCCTGATAATCATCTTTTGAACCACTTAAGTTTGTGTATATTAAAATATTATTTTACCTTTTGAATTAATTCTGTTTTTTGTGGCTTGGTTTGGAGATGCTGTTATATGTTAAATATTGTAACTTTTTTGAAGTGTTATTATTTTGTATTATGCATGCAAACAAGTAAAACTTGTTGAAATAAAAGTTTTTTTCCCTTTATTAAAGCTGTTGTTTGAGTGTTTACTTCAAATGTATGTCTAGAATATCTGGAAAAGATTGAGTATGTGATAGATTTGGTGGCACTTCACAACAATAGAAGCCTCTGATTTGACCAGTGCTATTGGAAAGGATGCATTTGTCAGATTGTCTCAGCTTTGAGTTAACAGGACAAATGCTGTTGCAGTAATCCTGTTAAAGTAACTGAGAATTAAACAAACCTTTGTGTCTTCAGAGGATGCAGTAAATAAGCTCATATTTAATGACTGATTTAATCATACCAGTAGGTCATAGAGCAGTTAGTTATTCTTATAATTGTAAATAGCTTAAAAACCAGTTTGGGAATCTAAACTACTAAAAAAAACAGTGCTTTTGGTACATGTCATTACTGTTTCCAAACTTAAAGATTTGTTTAACCTCAGGAATTAATACTGATCTCTAATTTCTGACTAAACTTAAAATCACACTTTCTCTATGGCAGGAGATGCTGGCATTTCGGGGAGGTGAGTTGGTGCTTGAGGTGGGGGCCCTCTGACAGAACTCTGAACTGGTGGGGCCTTCTGCACCTTTGTGTCTCTGGCATGCTATTTTCCTTTTCTTTTCCTGAGCCTGTTTTGCATTGCTAGCTTTCTCTTTTGCCATTCCTACTTTTTTATTGGTTATTATCACATAGCTGTTTATAGGAGCTTTTTTATTGCACAAATTGGCTGTTGCTTTTCCCATGTCATAACAGTGACCACACATGAAAGTACTTCATTTGGCTGTAAATCACTATGAAATATCCAGGGGTTGTGAAACACGTTAAATCTTTTTTTTATGCTTCATATTGTCTTGGGTTTATATCACATCAGCCTTTTTAATTATTTTCTGTTTTAAGAGCTTACAGGCCCCTTTTAATTTCACTCTGTGCAAGTATGTACATGTATGCAATTGTTTTCTTCCCATTTCTTTCTTTTAATTCTTTTCAAAGTTGATTAAATATTTGTTAAGTGACTCCAAAAATTCAGTTTTAGTTTGTATTTTTGATCTGGATTTGCATTTTTTTGATTTTTGTGTAGTTTGGACAGCTGTATATACTGGGCTTATGTGGTTGAGTTTTAGTTTTCTTTGCTCATTTTGGTATGAAGATACGTGACCTTGATGGATTTTACTGTAAAGTTGCAAAAATGACACATCTTAATAGGCTTTTCGTTAATCACTATTTTGATGAAGGATTTTTGAAATTGCTTTACATTGGTGAGACAGGTAAACAAAGAAACTTGTATAGAGTTTATGTAAAATATCCAAACAATGCTTGATTTTCAGTGTCATTTTTTTCTTGATTGAATTGGCAATGCATTACTAGTTATTAATTAATTTGCTTCACATGGTAGTTTTGAATAGTGAGCTTGTTCATATGAAGGACTGTAACACTGCAAAATTAACTCTTCTAAATAAGTGACTATATAGAAATATTTAGAGGATTTTTAAGCAAATTCTTTGAAATATGGACATTATTTTTAGAGCCAGTGCATTTGGCTTATGATCTTTTGTAAGACTTGCCTTCAGAAATATTAAAGATAAGGTTGTTGCAACATCTGAGAGTTAGCACAAATTCACTGTTGCTTCATTGAAAAGATTGAGTTAATTTTTGTAAATTAAATGTTAAGGATGCACATTTATTGTTTTTTTTTTGTAACTGCTTGAATATTAAATACAAAACTTGTATACATTGTATTCACTAATGTCATGAATATAGCCCAATGTTATACTTATTTGTTTCTGACCATAAGGCTTAATTTTGACAATAAAATTGTTCACTTTATACTATATTAAAAATAGGTGAAAATAATGTTAAATTGTTATGTTTCTCTGTATTCTGTATGTCTGCTATGTGATTCTTTGTCACAGTATGTGAGACTTGTGAAATTCCAGCAGCAGGAAAGAAATTTCTGAGTGAAACATGCATTAAATCCATGATCTCTTTGTACCAATATTCTCTTTGCTAGCTTTAATTACCTTGTTTGATTTTTAAAAATATAAAACTTTTGTTCTCATTTGCCAAACTGTTGGCTTCTTGATTCTTCTGAGGGCTCAAGCCAAGTCTCCTTTACATTCCTTGCTGGTATTTGTTTTCATCATTGACTATGGTGGACAGGTTAGAAATGCTTCTTCTAAAATGCACTCTTCTAGGATTAAATATTAGTAAGCCTCAATACATGTGGATTAATTATTTTCTTGTATGATGCTTGTAAAGTATCATGGCGAAACATTATTTTGGAATCAAAGTTATCAAGCATTCTCAGAATATTTTATGTTTCAATTTGGTCACCCCTCATTCTTGTCAATTGCTGTAGGCACTCCCAACCTACTCCATCTTTTCTCATTAGACAAACTCTCAGTCTCAGGATTCAACCTAGTGCATTTTCTCTGAACTGTCTGTGATGCAGAAATACTTTTTCTTCACCCAGGAGACAGGAATTATATTCAGTGTTATGGATGTTTGTATTGCCAATGTCCTGAAAGTCGCACCGTGACTTTTATATGCCACTGCCTTTGTAAGGAAAGCTAATCTTCCATTTATCTTCCTAAAATGCTGTATTTCTATGTTACATATACGGGACATTCAGGCCCCTCCATACTTTTTATTTATTAAACACTGTTCTCCTTTTTAATTCTTTCTACCAATACAGTAACCTCATATTTTCTTGTTAATAGAACTTGATCAGCCAAAATGTTCTCCAATTGTTTAACCTTTCTGCTTCCTTGTAGATTCTTTGAATTCTCCTCACACCTTGCTTTCTTAATTATCTTTGTATCTTTAGTAAATCTGACTACAGTACACTTAATCTCTCCATCTGTCAGGACTATAAATTATAAACAGTTGAGGTCCCAGCATCTGATTTTTAAAAAATGTACAGCTGTCAAGCAGAGATGCCATGCAAAAGCTTTTTGAAGATACAATTTTATTTCTCATTAAGTCCATTTTGCTAAGATGCACAATTTTCCTAGAGTGTATTATTAGAATACAAAGAAATAAAGAGTAAACTCTTTTATGCTGCAGCTTTTTGAACAAGTCCAAGATTCAGTAGTTTTGTCTCCACACATCACTCAAGGCCACTAGATATTTACGTCTATATTATACAATTTCTTGCTGAACTATTTAAAGTTAAATCTTAATTTTAGATGTGGTTGATTTAAATTTTAGAAAGTAGTTAAAATTTTAAGTTAAAAACCTTGAGATGAAGTTGGTTTCTGCACTAACTTTCCCAAATAAGTAAAAGATGGATTTGAGATTTGGACAAGTTATGATTTTTCTGCTGGAATGTTTTGTCAGTTACAAGAACTCTAGTGTCCTCCAATGGAGTAATTTGGTCATTATTTTTGTGCTTTTCCAATGAAAATGAATGCTAGTGAAATTTGTATGATGGCTTCCTTTAATTCCTACATTTGTGCACAGCAGCCGATGGATGCATTTTATTGGTGCTGTGTTTGTGCAACTCAGAGATGCATATTTTTAACAGGGAGAGCTAAACGGGCAATCAGAGATACTTTAGAGGGCCTCTCGTATAGAGAGAAGGATCTCCTATAGTCTCTTTGGTGATATCAGGCTTCACTTTTATAACTTACCTTTTTGAAAACTCAAGGGAATATAGACCAAGGCTACATAACTATTTTTCAACATGTTTGATGACATTAATATTGTGAAAATTTAATTTATGAAATGGGAGAAAGAAATCCATGACACTGATAATGTGTGATTTCTGTGGGTAGCTTACTTTGAAGTTGGTGACAAAATATGGACTATTATTATTGATTTCCCCACTGTTACATAATTGCTGTGGATAACAGCCTACCATTCTGTTAATCCTTTTACCTGTACGCATATCTATGCTATATTGTTAAGTAAAATCTTCCATTACCGAACAGTTATTTTGAGTAGTAACCACTTGTGTGGCATCATTGAATGCTTTTTGAAACTGCAAATACATTTTGCTCAGATTCTTCCTTTATCAACCCCCTTAGTTGCAACCTCAGAAAAAAGTATCTGATTTGTCAAACAACATTTCTTTTCATGAATCCTATGTGTTTATGATACCATAATTTCAGTTTTGCAAAATTTTCCAAGTGTTCAGTGAATGTATTCAATGATGTATTTATGCCAGTAAGGTCAGACTAACTGGCTTATAATAATGCCATTGTCTGCCTTTATGTATTGGCATATTGAGAGTGGACCCAGTAGAGGAGGAAAATAGGTGGGAGAGAAGGAGGATTCATTAGAGTAACATTTGAAATTCAGAGGTGTTCAGTGCATAGTTCGCAGCTTTGCTCATGTTAATCAGTCCTGGACCCAGAGTTGCATATTTTTATCAAAAAATTGCATTACATCATTTTTAATCACTAAAACAGACTGCCCTTTGCATTGTTTTATACTCATTTTCAAAGTACCAGTATCCACATGACAGAAATGGTGGATATCCACATTGTTTCCTGGTATTAAAGTGTGCAATAAAATAATAGCTTGAAATTCCATTGGGAAATTAGTTCAAAGCAAGAAAACCTCTAATTAATCCGGCTAACTATTTTCAAGTATAATAGAAGGTTTATCAATTCAATGTTGACAGTCTTCTAGCTACTGTTGCAAGTTAAAGTTCATGAACCCTTTGCAATTACCTGGTTTTCTGCATTAATTACCCATAAAATGTGGTCTGATCTTCGTCTAAGTCACAATAATAGACAAACACAAACTGCCTAATCTAATAACACACAAACAATTGTACTTTTCATGTCTTTATTGAACACATTGTTTAATCATTCACTTTTCAGGCCGGAAAAGGTATGTGAACCCTTGTATTAAACAACTGGTAGAAGCTCCTTTGGCAGCAATAACCTGCACCAAACATTTCCTGAAGCTGCTAATCAGACTTGCACAGCAGCTAGGAGGAATTTTAGACCATTCCTCCATACAAAACTGTTTAAGTTGATCAATATTTCTTGAATACCTTTCATGAATAGTCCTTTTTAGGTCATGCCACAGCATCTCAATTGAGTTAAGGTCTGGACTCTGACGTGGCTATTCCAAAACACAAATTTTCTTCCTTCTTAAATCATTCTGTTGTTGATTTAGTCTTGTGTTTCAGATCATTGTCTTGTTGCATCATCCAACTTCTATTAAGCTTCAGATGATGGACCACTACTTTGACATTCTCCTGTAAATGTCTCAATAAAATTTTGAATTAATTGTTCCCTCAACGATTGCAAGCTGACCAGGCCCTGGCGCAGCAAAGCAGCCCAAACCATGATATTCCTTACCATACTTAACAGTTAGGATGAGGTTTTGGTGTTGGTGTGCAGTGCCTTTTTCCTCTGAACATCGTGGTATGCATTTCTGCAAGAAAGTTCAAATTTTTCTCATCTGTCCACGGAACATTTTCCCAGAAGCATTGTGGAACATCTAGGTAGTCTTTTGCAAACTTGTGACACGTAGCAAAGTTTTTATTGGAGAGCAGTGGTTTCCTCTGTGGTGTTCTTGCATGAATATCATTCTTGTTCAGTGTTTTTCTTATTGTGGTCACATGAACAGAGACATCAGCAAGTTCTAGAGATTTCTGCAAGTCTTTTGCTCTGGGTTCTTTCTCACCTCCTTTAGCATTACACGTTGTGCTCTTTGCAGGTCACCCACTCCTAGTGAGAGTAGCAACGGTATTAAATTTCTTCCATTTGTAGACAATTTCTGTTACTGGACTGATGAACCAGGTCTTAGAAATGCTTTTGTAGCCTTTTCCAGCTTCATACATCTCTACAATTCTTCTAAGGCCCTCTGAAAGTTGTTTGGATTGAGGCATGGTGCACATAATCAGATCTTTCTTGAGAAGAGCGTGCTCTGTCAGTAACCTGATTTTGTCTTTTTTATAGGGCAGGTAACCTCTACAACCCACACCTCCAATTTCATCTCATTGATTGGAAACCTGACTCCAAATAGCTTTTGTAGAGGGCATCATCCCAGAGGTTCACATACTTTCTTTGAACCTAGAATGTGGTTGTTAAATGGTGTACTCAGTATTGACAAGAAGTACAATTGTTTGTGCGTTATTGGTTGAGGCAGATTGTGTTTGTCTATTATTGTGACCTAGATGAAGATCAGACCATATTTTATGAGTAATGCAGAAACCAGGTAATTGCTAAGGGTTCACTAACTTTTTTTCTTGCAACTGTACTTATGATATACCTTTTCCTTTACAGTTTCTCCATATTTGACTCTTAGCATTTTTGAAGCTGTAGCCGAAGAGCAATGATCTGGTCTGGATCAAATTTAACTGTCAGAACCAATTAAGAGTATTATTGAAATTATCCAGCAGTTTGATGTACACTCTCATTTGCAGTAAAAGTCATGGAGTTCTCTGAATAGCTGGCTGTACAAATGCTTAATTTTTCTCCGAAATTTTATTTGGCTTTTTAAAAGATTTCTCAATAATTGTTTGATGCTTGGAGTGTAATCAATCATTGACATTCTTATTCAGCTGAAAAATACAGATTTACACCTTACATAGAATAGTACAGCACAGTACAGGTCCTTCGGCCCACAATATTGTGCTGACCCTCAAACCCCGCCTCCCATTATAAGCCCCCACCTTAAATTCCTCCATATACCTGTCTAGTAGTCTCTTAAACTTCACTAGTGTATCTGCCTCCACCACTGACTGAGGCAGTGCATTCCATGCACAAACCACTCTCTGAGTAAAAAAACCTTCCTCTAATATCCCCCTTGAACTTCCCACCCCTTACCTTAAAACCATGTCCTCTTGTATTGAGCAGTGGTACCCTGGGGAAGAGGCACTGGCTATTCACTCTATCTATTCCTCTTATTACCTTGTACACCTCTACCATGTCTCCTCTCATCCTCCTTCTCTCCAAAGAGTAAAGCCCTAGCTCCCTTAATCTCTGATCATAATGCATACTTTCTAAACCAGGCAGCATCCTGGTAAATCTCCTCTGTACCCTTTCCAATGCTTCCACATCCTTCCTATAGTGAGGTGACCAGAACTGGACACAGTACTCCAAGTGTGGCCTAACCAGAGTTTTTATAGAGCTGCATCATTACATCGCGACTCTTAAACTCTATCCCTCGACTTATGAAAGCCAACACCCCATAAGCTTTCTTAACTACCCTATCCACCTGTGAGGCAACTTTCGGGGATCTGTGGACATGTACCCCGAGATCCCTCTGCTCCTCCACACTACCAAGTATCCTGCCATTTACTTTGTACTCTGCCTTGGAGTTTCTCCCTCCAAAGTGTACCACCTCACACTTCCCCGGGTTGAACTCCATCTGCCACTTCTCAGCCTAGTCCTGCATCCTATCAATGTCTCTCTGCAATCTTTGACAATCCTCCACTATCTACAACACCACCAACCTTTGTGTCGTCTGCAAACTTGCCAACCCACCCTTCTACCCCCACATCCAGGTCGTTAATAAAAATCACGAAAAGTAGAGGTCCTAGAACAGATCCTTGTGGGACACCACTAGTCACAATCCTCCAATCTGAATGTACTCCCTCCACCACCACCCTCTGCCTTCTGCAGGCAAGCCAATTCTGAATCCACCTGGCCAAACTTCCCTGGTTCCTATGCCTTCTAACTTTCTGAATAAGCCTACCGTGTGGAACCTTGTCAAATGCCTTACTAAAATCCATATAGATCACATCCACTGCACTACCCTCATCTATATGCCTGGTCACCACCTCAAAGAACTCTATCAGGCTTGTTAGACAGGATCTGCCCTTCACAAAGCCACGCTGACTGTCCCTGATCAGACCATGATTCTCTAAATGCCTGTAGATCCTATCTCTAAGAATCTTTTCCAACAGCTTTCCCACCACAGATGTAAGGTTCACTGGTCTATAATTACCCGGACTATCCCTACTACCTTTTTTGAACAAAGGGACAACATTCGCCTCCCTCCAGTCCTCCGGTACCATTGCCATGGACAACGAGGATATAAAGATCCTAGCCAGAGGCTCAGCAATCTCTTCTCTTGCCTCGTGGAGCAGCCTGGGGAATATTCCGTCAGGCCCCGGGGACTTGTCTGTCCTAATGTATTTTAACAACTCCAACCCCTCCTCTCCCTTAATATCAACATGCTCCAGAACATCAACCTCACTCATATTGTCTTCACCATCATCAAGTTCCCTCTGATTGGTGAATACCGAAGAGAAGTATTCATTGATGACCTCGCTCACTTCCACAGCCTCCAGGCACATTTTCTCAGCTTTATCTCTAATCCCTCCTACCTTCACTCCTGTCATCCTTTTTTTTCTTCACATAATTGAAGAATGCCTTGGGGTTTTCCTTTACCCTACTCACCAAGGCCTTCTCATGCCCCCTTCTTGCTCTTCTCAGCCCCTTCTTAAGCTCCTTTCTTGCTTCCCTATATTCCTCAATGACCCATCTGATCCTTGCTTCCTAAACCTCATGTATGCTGCCTTCTTCCACCTGACTAGATTTTCCACCTCACTTGTCACCCATGGTTCCTTCACCCTACGTCCCTTCCTTGTCCCTTCGTCTTCCTCACCGGGACAAATTTATCCCCAACATTCCGCAAGAGATCTCTAAACATCGACCACATGTCCATAGTACATTTCCCTGCAAAAACATCATCCCAATTCACACCCGCAAGTTCGAGCCTTATAGCCTCATAATTTGCCTTTCCCCAATTAAAAATTTTCCTGTCCTCTCTGATTCTATCCTTTTCCATGATAATGCTAAAGGCCAGGGAGCAGTGGTCACTGTCCCCCAGATGCTCACCCACTGAGAGATCTGTGACCTGACCCGGTTCATTACCTAGTACTAGATCGAGTGTGGCATTCCCCCTGGTTGGCCTGTCCACATACTGTGACAGGAATCTGTCCTGGACACACTTAACAAATTCTGCCCCATCTAAACCCTTGGAACTAATCAGGTGCCAATCAATATTATGGAAGTTAATGTCACCCATGATAACAACCCTATTATTTTTGCATCTTTCCAAAATCTGCCTCCCAATCTGCTCCTCTGTATCTCTGCTGCTACCAGGGGGCCTATAGAATACCCCCAGTAGAGTAACTGCTCCCTTCCTGTTCCTGACTTCCACCCATATTGACTCAAAAGAGGACCCTGCTATATTATCTGTAACTATAATCGTATCCCTGACCAGTAATGCCACCCCTCCTCCCCTTTTTCTGCCCTCTCTATCCCTTTTAAAGCACCGAAATCCAGGAATATTGAGAATCAATTCCTGCCTTGGTGCCAGCCAAGTCTCTGTAATGGCCACTACATCATAATTCCATGTATGTATCCAAGCTCGCAGTTCATCACCTTTGTTCCTGATGTTTCTTGCATTGAGGTACACACATTTCAGCCCTTCTACCTTACTGTCTTTACACTGTTTATTCTGCTTCTCTTTCCTCAAATGCTCTCTGTATGTTAGATCTGGCTTTACTCCATGCACTTCTTTCACTGCTCTATCGCTCTGGGTCCCATCCCCCTCGCAAATTAGTTTAAACCCTCCCGAACCATGCTAGCAAACCTACCTGCAAGGATATTGCTCCCCCTACGATGAGGAGGCCCAAACCATGATTATCAGTGCATGTTATTGCTACTGTGCAGAACTTATAAGAGCCTCTCATGTTTATACATAAGATTTGATGTGCCCCCTGTTCTTAAGTGATTTTCTAATGGTCTTACATATTTAAACCTATTACAGCTTTTATGTTCAGCTTCATTTGTTTGAATTTCTGAACAAGGCGAATTGAATAGCTGCAGGGAATAATTAATTTGGAGCTAAGAAAATAATTAAACTGTTATGCCATAAATATTTCTTCCATTTCTTGCTCAGTAACACAATTTTAGATGGTATTATTGTATAGAAAATGAAATAATTATTGTTAATTAATTAGCAACTTGGATATTGATCCAACAAAAGCAGGTTCATGGTCACAAGATTATCAGTCATGAAATTCTGAAACTTCAAGCTACTTCATCCAAATATCCTAATCAAATTTTCCTTAACCTCTTACTTTTGTCCAAAATACATTTAAATTGCAATGGCGAAAACACCCATCAAGAATAGAACTTGTATGACACTCTATTGTACAAAATTGTTCTTGTTGTTTACAGAACATTTTAACTGGGATGATTACTTGAAAGAAAGTGGAGAAGTTCCAGCTCCCCCACATTGTTTTAGACAGGTATGTAACTACAGAAGCTGAATTGCACATGGTGATAGTCATTTAGGTTTTTGAAGTGAGGCCATTGTTCGTTTAATGACAGGATCAAACTGTTGAATAGAGTTGGCTCAGTTATATAACTTTTCTACATCTTCATTCAAGTGTTGTTAATGTTCCAACACAATATAAAGTTCATGGTTTAAAATGAAGATTTTACTTTTGTTCACATTGCTGCAATCACTCCCCCCCCAACACACAGACTCATTTGTTTTCCAAGTTGCATTGGTGAAGATTTGACATTACTTGTTTGTAGAGGTGTATTTATTTAGTTGATTGTTATTCAGCATTCACTGTTAGAATTAGTTTCAGTATTTGCTGTTAACCTTTCTCAATAATTGCCAACAGATACTGGCTCCTTTGCAGTGTTGTCATTTAATCCCAATGCACACAAGTATGTCAATTTATTGGTGATTGTTAACATATTCTTTAACTTAATGGGTTAAAATGTTTTCATCTGTAGGTGGAAAATGCACAGGTATTGTTTGATTTTGAGAGTATCTCAGGATATCAGATATGTTTTCTTTTCACTAATATGTACTTGTAATCTACATTCTGTGTATCTCTACTTCAAGAGAAAATTTTCTATTACCTAAATTTGGAAAATGTGGCTTTGGTTACCTTGGTTCAGTTTTGAGGGACTTGGACAGTTTTTATTGAGGTAGTTTCCATGGGTTTATTGTCCATACAGAAATCTAATGGTGGAGTGGAAGAAACTGTTCTAAGATATTGAGTGTGTGTTTTAAGGCTTCTGTACTTCTTCCTTGATGTTAGCAATGAGAAGAGGGCACGTCCTGAATCTTGGGAGTCTCTGAAGATGGATGCTGCCTTTTGAAGATGTCCTCGAAGCTAGGGAGGCTAGTGCCCATGATGGAGCTGGCTGCGTTTGCAATTTTCTGTAGCTTTTTCCTGATCCTGTACAGTGGCTCCTTCATACCAGATGGTGATGCAACCAGTTAGAATGCTCTGCTTAGTATATTTGCGGAAATATGCTAGAGTCTTTGACATGCTATATCTCCTCATACTCCTAAAATATAGCCATTGTCATGCCTTCTGTGTAATTGCATCAATGTGTTGCACCCAGGATAAATCTTCAGAGATGTTTACATCCAGGAATTTGAAACTGCTCAGTATTTGCACTGCTGACCCCTTGTGGTTGTTGCTGTGACACCACTCAATCACACCACTCAATCAGCTGATTTATCTCACTCCTGTATTGTATGCCCCCTTGTCATGATCTGAAATTCCGCCAACAATCGGCAAATTTATAGATGGAGTTTGAGCTGTGCTAGCCACGCAGTGGTGGATTCAGAGAGAGTAGAGCAGTGGGCTAATCACACATTCTTGAGGTCAGTGAGATAATGTTAATTCTATTCTGCACTGACTGTGGTCTCCTGATGAAGTCAAGGATACAGTTACAGAGCAAGATGCAGAGGTCCAAGTTGTGGCGGTTTTTGAGTAGTACTGAAGCTATGATGGTATTGAATACTGAGTTGCAATCAATCAACAACAGCCTGATGTGGGTGTTGCTGTTGTCCGGGTGATCCAAGGCCAAATGGAGAGCCAGTGAGATTACATCTGTAGACCTATCGTGGCAATAGGCAAATGGCAGCAGGTCCAGGTCCTTGCTTAGGCAGGAGCTGATTCTGGCCATGACCAAACTTTCAAAGCTCTTCTTGGGCACTGGTATAATTGTCACCCTTTTGAAGGAAGTCACAACCTCTGACTGCAGTTGTAAGAGACTAAAGATGTCCTTGAACACTTCTACCAGTTGATAGGCACAGCTTTTCTGTGCCCTACCAGGTTCACCATCAGGGCCAGTTGGTTTGCTCTTGAAAGATGATCTTTCAAGATGACCAGAAGCTGCAAGGGTTCACACAGGAGTAGTTTTATTCTCCCTTTCAAAACATTCATAACAGGCATTGGATTCAACTGGGAATGAAGCATCACAACCATTCTTGATGTTAGGTTTCGCCTTGTAGGAAGTCATGGCCTACAAATCTTGCCAGAGCCAATGTGCATCTGATTCTGTTTCTAACTTCAATCAGAATAGGTTTTTTTGCCTTCCATAGGTCATACCTGAACTACTTGTATAGTTCTAGATCACCAGTCTTGAAAACCACAGATATAGCCCTTAGCAGACTACAAATCATCCATGACTTTGGATTTAGGTTTGTCCAATATGTTCTCAAAGGCACACGCTCATCCACACAGGTCTTGATGAAGTTGGTGACAACTATGGTATATTCATTTAGATTTGAAGATGAATCCCTCAATATTGTCTGGTAATGCCCATTTGTACAAAGTACTGTCTAAATTACTCACCCTTCAACATTGGAGAAGTTTGCATGTAGACTCTTTGCAGTATTCTCAGGTAACATTAGAATAGGCCTAAGGGATCATACAGTCTCGAGGAAAGAGAGTCTTGAGACCTTGCACTCTCATGCAAGCATCCTGAAGTGGTTAGTTGCTTGACTGTATTTCGAGATAGAAAATTGTTTAAAATTTACATTGCCTTTTTATGAAAATATAGAAAAAAATTTTCACTGAAGACTTGTATTAACATTGATTCTTCACATCAGCCAAGAATTCCACCCAACAATGAGTTCAAAATTAACATGAAGCTTGAAGCTCAGGATCCAAGGAATGTTACTTCAATTTGTATAGCCACTGTGGTTGGAATAACGGGAGCAAGGCTGCGATTACGTCTTGATGGGAGTGACAACAAAAATGATTTTTGGCGATTAGTTGACTCATCCGATATACAACCTATTGGGACCTGTGAGAAGAACAGTGGAATGCTGCAGCCTCCACTCGGTAAGAAAATCTATGTTTACCTGTTTGAATTGATGGTGTACACTTCATCAGTATATAAATGTAAATACTATTCACTTCCTACATAATAAATTAGTTACTAAATGACAAGGTGTAAATAATTGCAACAAATTTAGAGAATAACAAATGTAAGAATCTGTTTTTGGGTGCTTGATTGATAATTATAGTTTGTGAAACGAAGTTATTCTCTTAAGTTATGTGTGTATCATTTGTCCCACAAAATCGTTCTGTAACTTTTTTTGAAAAAGAACATCCATAACTTTTTCATGTGGGCCCTTTCCCAAAGAACGCTGTCAAATATTTGGGATTGGACTAAGGAGAAATGCCTTCAGTAAAAGGATTACAATTCTTGCAGCTGAAGAGAATCTGATGATAGTTCATTTTTGAATATACACAAGCTCATTGATTTTGAGCTGGGAGGAATGAAGGAGAAAAGGTATGAAAGTGGATTTAATACCAGAAGATCAATCCACTATTTTATTCAATACCAAGCTAGGTGGAGTTGGGCTTGTAACTTTATGCTTACTCCTCCTCTTATGGTTTGGAGATTTAGTGGATAACATTTTATCAAATTAATAGTTTTGTTTGTTTTATTAAAAAGCAGGATATGTAAAAAAAGAAAGACCTGTCCTGTTAATGTCCTTACTTTTAATTAATTCTGTAGGAAATTTAAACTAAAAGGGAAAGGACATAATTTTCTCCCTTCAGTAGACCCAATGTACTCAATACAGTTAACTTTAAAAAATATACAGAACATTGCTGAAATACTCCTTTTAGAATTGAATCAATACAAGTTCCCGAAATTCCCCCTATGGCTTACTCAGTGATGAGGTGATTTTAAGATTACATCCAAATCCTGTTCTTGAATGTAATTAATAAATTTGGCATGCAAGTCATGTAATTGTGTTCAAAAACGTCTGGATATTGCCATTTTCAAATATTGTATATGTTGTATGGAATTTATGACCTTACAACCTTTTTAGCTAAATTTAACCTAATGAAAAAATCCTTTTATAAATCCAGTTGGTTTTCCACTCAAGCCAGTCAAAATTCTGAAACATAATGTATATTCACTCTGAGGTTATTTAACAACAATATCGTTGAATCATGATTTACCAGTGATAAGCATGAACTCTTGTGCAAGAATATGTTACATCACTGTTGCAAGTTTATTGAACAGTGATGTGGTTCTGTATATTACATCCTGGGGTTGAGATTGACCATAAAACATAGAAAATAGAGATTCTGATCTAAATTCCCCAGGATAATTTTCACCTGCTTCAATCTCTGATTCCGAATGTTAGTGTTTAGATATACAGTAGCCTCTAGATAATTGGACCACATTTTGGCCCAATTTAGCAGCTGCCCAAATTAACTGGTTTCGTGGAAGTTGTTAAGAAGGTATTTTTTTTTTGAAAAAAGGGCAAACTACTATTTAACTGAGTAACAAATTATGTATTTAAGTGAAATATAGAATAATTTAGAACGCTACCAATACTATTATAGTACCATAAAACTGTGTATTTGTTCCTAATGATTATCAATGAACTACATGCTGCCTTGTTCTTTTGAATGTACAGTGCCTATAAAAAGTATTTGCTCCTCTTGTAAGTTTTCAATTTTTATCATTTTACAATATTGAATCAGTGGATTTAATTTGGCTTTTATTGACACTGATCAACAGAAAAAGACTTCTTTCATGTCAAAGTGAAAACATGCCTCTACAAAGTGATCTAAATTAATTACAAATATAAAACACAAAATAATTGATTGTATAAGTATTCACCTCCTTTAATATGACACACCAAATCATCACTGGTGCAGCTAATTGGTTTTAGAAGTCACATAATTAATTAAATGGAGATCACTAGTGTACAGTCTAGATGTTTCAATTGATTGTAGTAAAAATACACCTGTATCTGGAAGGTCCAACTGCTAATGTATCAGTATCCTGGCAAAAACCACACCAATAAGACAAAAGAACATTCCATGCAACTCTGTGAAAAGGTTATTGAAAAGCACAAGTCAGGAGATGGATACAGGTTTCCCCCGCCATCTGAAGGTAGAGCGTTCCTATGAAATGGTTCGTAAGCCGAAATGTCGTAAAGCGAAGAAGCAATTATCATTTATTTATATGGGAAAATTTTGTGAGCGTTCGCAGACCCAAAAATAACCTACCAGATAACACATAAAACCTAAAATAACAGTAACACATAGTAAAAGCAGGAATGATATGATAAATACACAGCCTATATAAATTAGAAATACTTCTCTGCAACGATTGCCTGCACTGTTCCCATAGCGAAAATCTCACGCAAGCGCCGTCGGCAAAAACACGGTGCAAGCGCTCTTGGCAAAACACTCTCTCCAGTAACCTTTAGGCTTGAAGCTGCCAAATCATACCAAATAACACGTGAAAATACACAGCCGATATAAAGTAGAAATAATGTATGTACAGTGTAGTATCACTTACCGGAATTGGGACAGCGCCGAGCACACTGATGATGGTGTATTAGGCTGAGTCGTCGCAAATTGGGGTGGTGGGACACTGGGGTGTCATCTCATCGTTGTCTGTTTCCATTGTTGGCAGCTCATCTTCTCCTATGACTGCCTGCCTCGATGTCGAAGGTCGAGGTTCGTCATCTGCTGTGGCTGATGTGGAAGGCTTGCTTGACTGCTGAACCTCACACATTTTTCTATCATACAGTTCTTTGTAAGCACTCAAACCGTCCAGCAAATATGCCCTAAAGCTACGTATCCTTTCAAAATTAAAGTCGTACTATATCATTGCAGCGAAAATCTCACGCAGTTGCTTCATGTTCAGTTCCTGGATGACTTCACCTTTGGTCCGTGTGCTACTGTATTCGGTTTCGATTGTTATTCTTTCTTCTTCCAATTACATCAGCTCTTCATCTATTAGTTCTTGGTCATGGGATGCCAAAACCTCTTCAACATCATCTTCGTCAACTTCCACAAGCCAAACTCACTTTGTCCTTACTTCGTTCACCACGATCGAAACGCTTAATTATGTCTAGTTTTACGCTATGTGTAACACCCTTACGAGCTCTTTTAGGCTTTTCCGATACCATAGAACTCATCTTGGAAACGACTGCTCACAGGCACGTGTTTAAGCAATGCCGGCGAGAATGCCGTTCCGAATCCGGGGAGAGTGGCTGCTCGGGGCGCGTGCTGCCTTTTATCGCACGCTGCTTTTTCTCGTGTGCTGATTTTTTATCGCACGCTGCTTTTTTTTGTAACCGTGAAAACACCTTCTGAAAGCGAAAACAGGGTACTAATGTAGGTCTTTCATAATAGTGAGGTTTCGTAAAGCGAATGTTCGAAAAGCGGGGGACACCTGTACAAGAAAATTTCCAAATCACTGAATATCCCTTGGAATATAGTTAATCATCAAGAAATGGAAAGAATATGGCACAGCTGTAAATCTGCCTAGAGCAGGCTGTCTTCAAAAAATGAGTGACTGTGCAAGAAGGGGAATAGTGAGGGAGGCCACCAAGAGACCTGTGACCACTCTGGAGGAGTTGCAGGCTTCAGTGGCTGAGATGGGAGAAACTGCGCGTACAACAACTGTTGCCCACTTGCTTCACCTGTCGCAGCTTTATGGGAGAGTGGCAAAGAGAAGCCACTGTTGGGGGGAAAAAAACTCACATGAACTGTAAGGTAGGGTTTGCCAGAAGGCAAGTGGTGCCTCTGAAGTCAGCTGGAAGAAAGTTCAATGGTCTGATGCAACCAAAATTGAGCTTTTTGGCATAAGCTAAACACCGCACATCATCAAAAACACATCATCGCTACTGTGAAGCATGGTGGTGGCTACATCATGCTGTAGGGATGCTTCACTGTATCAGCCCCTGGAAGCATGTGAAGGTAGAAGGTAAAATGAATGCAGCAAAATGCAGGGAAAACCTGGCATAGTCTGCAAGAGAACTGTGGCTTGGGAGAAGATTTGTTTTCCAGCAAGACAATGAGCCCAGGCATAAAACCAAAGCTACACAGGAGTGGCTTAAAAATAACAAAGTTAATGTTCTGGAGTGGCCAAGGCAGAGTCCCCAATTCCATTGGTCTTGAAAAGGGCTGTTTATTCACAATCCCCATGCAATCTGACAGAGCTTGAGTAGTTTTGTAAAGAAGAATGGGGAAAGGTTGTAGTGTCCAGATGTGCAAAGCTGATAGAGACCCATCCACACAGACTCAAGGCTGTAATTGCTGCCAAAAGTGTGTCTATTAAATACTGACTTGAAGGGGTTGAATATTTGCAATCAATTATGTTGTGTTTTATATTTGTAATTAATTTAGATCACTTTGAAGAATATGTTTTCATGTTGACACGAAAGAGTCTTTTTCTGTTGATTCAATGTTTTTGAAAAAAAAGCCACATTAAATCCAAGAAAACATGAAAATTTCTGGGGGAAGGGGTGAATACTTTTTACAGGCATTGTAGATGAACAGATTCAGCGCAGACACCGAGTACAGATAATGGACTCCTTCGTTGTCTTCCTGCATGAAGTAGTGTTGGTAATCCAACAATAAATATCCTGTTATCCTGTACAGTCTTCCAGTTTTGTTTAGATGTGCCACCTTTGTTACATTCCTTGACTTCATATTTCCCACCAGTGACAAACTGTACTAATGACTGATGTTTGGTGGATGGCTTTTAATGTGGTCCAGTAGGGTAATTTTTTGGCTAGTGTCTAATCTTTTCATGACATCTTGACAAGGGTTTGAAAATTTTTAAAAGTTGAAATAAAAACAAAATTATCAAAATTCACTAATTTGAATTGGTGTCCATTGGCCAATGGATAACATAAGACAAGCGTATGCAATTGGCATTATTTAAAAACTGTTTTGCCTAAGCATGGTGCAGTGTCTAAAGGCCACACAAGCGCACGCGATTAAAGCTAGTTAGAATCTGTTCAGCAACAGCTTCCTGTCCCAATTAAGTGGCACAGTGTCCCAAATAAACAAAGGGAATCACAGCTATTTTCTTTATTTTAACAGTTGTCCTAAATAAATGGCTGTCTCAATTAACCAATGGCCCAATTAACTGGAATCTAGTGTATTTCTGTTTTTTACAGGAATGTTGTTTGCTATAATACCTCTGCTTTAACTTTCAAAGTGCTTCAAATAGAATGGACAATTTAAAGTAAAAATAGAAGGGAAAATAATAAGTAAAGTTGAGTGTATATACTTCAATGGGTGAGCACAGTTTAAGAAGATCAATGTATGGAGGATGGACTCCAGACAATATGATTTATGTAGGTTGGAATTCATTTAACATGTGATATTTGGAAATAGATATTTAACTATAGTTAGATCCAGGCATCACTGAAGAGTTATAAATGTAAGTTAAATTACAATGCATTCAAATTTCATACTGGAATTTATTCATCATGATATTGCTTTGTTTTGGAGCAAAGCCTGGAATGAAATTATCCTTGATCAATGTTCAAAGTAAATATATCATCGAAGTATATATGTCACCATATACAAGTATGAGATTCATTTTCTTATGGGCAATCACAGTAAGTACAAGAAACACAATAGAACTAATGAAAGACGACACCCAAGAGGAACAATAATAACCAGTATGCAAAAAAAATCAACCAGCTATGCAAAAAGAAAATTAAAAATATAATAAATAAGCAATAAATAGAGCAAACATGAGATAAATAGTCCTTGTTCCATGTGTCATATGAACAGTTCAATGAAGAGGCGAGTGAAATTGAGTGGAGTTATCCCCTCTGGTTCAAGTCCCTGATGGTTGAGGAGTAATAACTGTTCGTATACCACCTTCTTGATGGCAGCAGCAAGAAAAGAGCATGGCCTGGATGGTGGGGGTCTTGATGGTAGATGCTGTTTTCCTGTGACAGCAGTGATAGCTAGGATGATGGGCTAGGCTGTGTCAACATTGAAGGCTTTTCCGTACCAGGCCATGATGCAACCTGTCAATATATTTTCAACCTCGCATCTATAGAAATTTGTCAATATACTTTACATTGCACACAAGCTTTGAATGAGGGAACGTCGAAGGGGAGGCAGGCCTCTCATGGTCTGAGTCGACGTTCCCTCCGTTTGAGTGAAGTAAATGTAAATACTCTGCAGGTCAGGGCATATTTGCAGAAGAGATAAACAGTTATATGTTTTGGATAACTTTTTTTTGGTCAGAATTGCAAAAAGCTATATTACTTTGTGAAACACTAAACGTGTAGTGGAAGAGATCAAAAGAGAAGGACAAAATATAGTAAGGTAGAAAATGAGATTAAGTGTTAAAAGGTTTAATAGAAGGCAGCGTAAGATGTCAGTGGGCCTCATCCTCGTAATTGTTGGCTTACTATCTGAGTATTTGCAGATTATTCTGTTGGTTTTCTCCATAAACGGCTGGTGGTTTTGGTCATCCATAGCTTTGTCTTGCATAGGTATTGCATTTGTTATTCAATAAGTGATCGAGTGGCATATTGCAGTGGTCTGTGTCCACACAAATAGTGTATCTGCAAATAATGGCTGAGGCTGTTTTTGTTTCCTTTTATTTTTGAATGTGAGACACACTTTTGATCTTGGAAGATAGGGGGGGAAAGAAAGCAAATCATGCCCTGATCCCAACCAATCTTAGAGGCTTTCCTTTGTTTTCTTTTTGGAAAAGAATCAAGACAGTTTTGTGTAGTTGGATGGTAGGGTTACTTTTCCTGACAACCTCTTTGATTAGATGTTCTGCTTTAGTTTACTATTTTAGGAGGTAGATAAATTAATTGGTAACTGTAATGAAATACCTTTTTGGTTTAAACTTCAGCTTGATATTTACTCTCAAGTGATTTATTTAAAATTATTAGCAATTATGGTCAACCCTTAGACAATACACTTTAATTATGGTTGTATATTTTAAGCTGGTTCTCTTGAGGAAGAAATGGAACCCCCAGGAATGAGGCATAAACATGATATATGACCCATTCACATGTAACTTTTCAGTTTAAGTTAGTTAATTCTTCAAAGCACAATAATTATATTGGTGATGTTTATTAGACTTGAACCAGTTGCTTTAATGGTTTGACTATTGGCAGTTTAGTTTTGATATGGATGCATCTTGTAAAATCTTAACAAAACTCAGAATCAGCTAGACCCTCTGCATGAGCTGAATCTTTGAGGCACAAGTTTGTTAGTTGATGTTGCAATAGTTAGTCATGAGAAAACGTGTCATTCTCTTTCCCTTTCCTTTCCTTTCACTCTATTTTTTGCTAACAGATACACCAATCACCTGCTATTAGCTGTTAAAACTCTGTAAAATTATATTTCTAGATATTTTTAAGTTAAGCTAATGAAAAGAAAAGTTGCTATAGTTGTACTATTCTTTACTTTATCAAAGAACCAGTAAAACAACCTTAATTACTCTTGTACATGGGATCCATGAGTTTTCCACTGGATATTAGGGAACCCAGAGTAGCTTTGTTTTGTATCAGGCATCGTAGATTAGCTAGATCTTTTTTCTTCTATTTCTGATGTTCATTTCTCTGTGGTTTACAATCTCATCAGGAGTGGCTGTGAATAAAGGCTAACTGCTTTTCTATGAGAATATTATGTGGGAAAATTGAAAGGAGAAGGCCAACAGACAAGCTTTATAATTTTTTAGAATGCTGAAAACAGGGATCCATCTGTTTCAGGTTAGAAAGTTTCACATTTTTTCGTTTCATATAAATTGTAAAAGGACCAGGAACTTGGAATTTTTACCATGAAAACTATTTTGCTGTTGATGTTTTATTTATTTGCCATTTCAATATGAGAGCCTGTTACTTAAACAGTTATAAAGGTTAAGGAAAATTCTGGGAATCCACATATCAGAAGGTGTACAAAAGTCAATTTAGATTTTGGTCTGATCTTTATCAGAAGTTAAGCCAAAATCGATAACCTGCCTCTAACTTTCTTGAAAAGAGGTGGAGTACCTTTTTGAGAATTGGTGACCGTCTGCTAAGAAAAATTTTCTCATGTGCCATGGTAATGCGGAGCTGAGATGATCATTGGTTAACGAATTAGTAACAATAATTATGGAATTTTTTAAGGAACGAGGATGAGTCTTGTTGCTTACTTACATGTATTCATTGTTTGACTATTAATAAAATAAAAAGAGACAGATTGGAATAAGGACAACCATGAGATTCAGCAGAGATACCGGAAATCTTGCACAGCAAGCACAAAATGTTGGAGGAAATCAGCCTGTCAGGTAGCATGTATGGAATGGAGTAAGCAGTTGATGTTTTGGGTCAAGACCCTTCATTAAGTCCTGATGAAGGTTCTCAGTCCAAAAAAAGTTGACTACACCATTTCATAGATGCTGCCTGACTGGCTGAGTTTCTCCAGCATTTAGTGCATATTGCTCTTGAAATAAATGAAACATTTTAGAAAATCAGTTTCAAAATTTTTAATATTAATCTTGTTAAAGATAATTGAAAAAACATAATTTCCAAATATTATTATTGTATCTGTTTACTAACCAAGTACTGATAGGTGCACCAGGTCTGTGAGGTTTTTAAAACACATTATCCAACATCACGTGCTCTCACAACCACTGGCTGTTTCCTGTGCAAACATCTCACTGTTCTCAGGTTGTAAAATATCATGATTTATTTGGCAGTAAAGATAATCATTATCTTTTTATTTATGGATAGGGTTTAAAGAATTGAGGGTTGGCACTATGTGCTGCTTGCCAACAAAATTTTTGCACGTGCCATCTTGGGCGTGGGTGCCGTAGGATCACCACCCTTGTCTTGAACTTAAGCTAGTAGAATGTAAGTAAGACTATCAGGAGTAGGCTATTCATTCCTCTGAGGCAGCTGCACCATTCAATTAGATGAATCTTTTAATTCTGTTCTTTCCTGCATTAATCCCATATTCCTTAATAGCTTAAAAAATCTGTATTGAATGTGAATGATTCAGCTTCCATGGCCATAACAGGATTTACTGTCTTCTGGGTGCAAAGAATTCTTCCCTCCCCTCTTCCCTCCCCCCCCCCCCCCCCCGCACCCCATCCTGAATTGCAGATCCCTATTTTGAAACTGTGATTCCTTATTCTCCACCATCTCAGGCATGGGATGCATCAGATCCATATCTACCCTGCCAAGCCTGCTGAGAATTTTGTGTGTTTCAAGGAAGTAGCCTCTTATTTTTCTGCAATGGAGAATATAGACACAATCTGCTTTACCTGACCTTTCAGGAATCTATCTCGGGAACCTTCGCTGCTCTCAATCTATAATAAGTATATCCTTCAATGATGAATATTCCAGATGTTATCTTGCCTTTATGGAGCAAGATATCTCCACTCATAAGGTCATGTAGCATTTTATAGTCAAATCCTCTTACAATAAAGGGCATTGTACCATTTGTTTTCCTGATGGTTTGCATATTTTTAACATTTTCAATGCTTACATTTATTTTCAAAATAAGAGTTGACTTTGTCTCAAGCTTGTGAAAAGGCAGGCAAGTGTAGGTACCAACTTGTGACATAAAGGCCTTTGGCCATGAAGTTTTGAACTGTTTGGAGTTTTCTTTTTTTGATCTACATTTCTATTTCATTGTTTGTCCATGTTAAAAATTGGAGCTGTCTTCACAAAAAGATGTCGAACTGAATTTGTCTCTTAATTTAGTTCACTGTTCCCATCACCTTTGGCTGGGCTATTCATTTGAGATGTAAGGTATCTAAATGTATAACATAATTTTGATGCCTGCGAAGTGGTAATCTTAAGGATTTACTTATGAGCACCAGAAATGACATAAGCAGCTTTTAAAAAACTTCTTATAAATAAAAGACTGGCCACTTGCGATGGAAAATCTATTCCGTAACTTGGAATTGGCATTATTTTCCCCTATGATTTCAGTACTGTTTGAAACCTACCTCATGTTTGTTTTGCATGGGTGGACAGGATTCAGAATGAATGCTTCTTCGTGGCCGATGTTTCTGCTTAGAACATTAAATGGAGCAGAAATGGCCCCAGCATCTATATTTAAAAAGGTAAGAAATGTCCTTTTCAAATAATACACCAAGTGTTGTTACCATTTTATCTGATGCCTTATTTTCTGTTGAACTCTTATTGATGTGCATTGACCAACACTGCCCTCTTACCCCTTTAATTATAAAATTTAATATTTTATTGCTAGGCTGCAGTGTTCTGAAGATTCTGCTTCTCATGTGAAGGTGTCACCCATCCTTGTAAATAATACAAGGGTGTTTGCCATAGGGTGATGTTAGATTTGAAACTATTTGTGTTTGGCATAGGGTGAAAAGATTTGAATCTTCTTTCAAAATATAAACTAATAATTAAAAGGATATTGATTTAGGAAAATCCTTTAAATCATACTGAAGATTTTAAAAACTTGAATACATAAAAACGCTAGGCCCCACCTCCCCCTCGTACCCCGTCTGTTACTTATTTTTATGCACACATTCTTTCTCTCACTCTCCTTTTTCTCCCTCTGTCCCTCTGAATATACCTCTTGCCCATCCTCTGGGGCCCCCCCCCCTTGTCTTTCTTCCTGGACCTCCTGTCCCATGATCCTCTCGTATCCCCTTTTGCCAATCACCTGTCCAGCTCTTGGCTCCATCCCTCCCCCTCCTGTCTTCTCCTATCATTTTGGATCTCCCCCTCCCCCTCCAACTTTCAAATCCCTTACTCACTCTTCCTTCAGTTAGTCCTGACGAAGGGTCTCGGCCTGAAACGTTGACTGCACCTCTTCCTAGAGCTGCTGCCTGGCCTGCTGCGTTCACCAGCAACTTTGATGTGTGTTGCTTGAATTTCCAGCATCTGCAGAATTCCTGTTGTTTACATAAAACTGGGTTGACTTTTCAGTGCTCTATTAAGACAGCATTTCATTTTTCTAAACACCCTCTTAGATGGAACTTTAAATTTAGCAGAGTGAAATGGACATGAAATTCCTTTGTAAGGAGCAAGGAGGTCCCCTGGTGGCATGACTAAAATCCGTTTCTCAACGAGCATCACTAGCATAACAGATTATTTGGTTGCTATCCATTTGTGGCATCTTATTTCAAAGACTTCTCACATTTACTTCAGTATCAGTTACAGCATTTGAAAAGGAATGCATTTTTTGTGAAGAACTTCAGGACATAATGAAGCATTATTAAAAAGCAAGTATTGAGCTGTAGGAAATAGTACTAATGACTAGATGCTTTCAAAGATTTACAAGATGCTTTGTAGCAGTAATATACTTGGGTTGTATTTTCACTTGTGAATAAACTTACACTATAAACACAGGATCATTAGTCCAATTTAACTGATGGCAAGATGATATTTATACCTTGGAAGACAGCACATCCTGGAGTAAAGCATTTTTTTCAGTATAGGATGCTGGGAGTACTACTTTAAGTCTGAGGAATTCATTTTGTATATTGCTAAATATTTTCAACAAGGTTAATGCTTTACTACACAGAGCCCTAAAATTCATTAAATAATGTTTGATAACAGATCAAATGTCATTGGAAGCACGTTTATCCGGAAGACCAACCAAATCTCTGGCACAAATGATCAAATCAGTAGCTGAATTCAGGAATTGAAGTTGTGAGTTCAGAGGTAGTGATAAAATGTCACTTAATGGTAGCTGTTAATGCAAGCTGTTACTTGGCTATTCTCTTTTTGTAGTTTTTTTTTAATGGCAGCAATGGTTTTTGTCTCCTAAATGTAGTCCCTGCTGTACTGCTATTTGATTATACTGCCAATCCAGGCTAAGTTTAAGCTACAGTGCAAGACTTAAAATAAGTTTTCCATCCTAAATTATAATTTAAATTGATCTCTCCAGAAATTTTTCTCTTTCCTAAATTAATCAAGCCGTTAAACATATAAATTTGTGTGGTTCCTTTTTTGATCCACACCTTTTTTTTTGTTCTGAAAATGAACTGAAGAACTTAATATCTTCCTGACGAAGGGTCTTGGCCTGAAACGTCAACTGCACCTCTTCCTAGAGATGCTGCCTGGCCTGCTGCGTTCACCAGCAACTTTGATGTGTGTAACTTAATATCTTCATTTTCTTTGATTTAAATTTGATCCTAAATAAATTATACCAAGATACCTAACCAGATCAAGCTGCAGAGGGCAAAGTGTCAAATTTTAAGAACAGCCTAAAAAAAAAGGCTTTGAAAAGTGAAGAAGTTTAGGGAAGCTTGTCCAGAGTTTAGTCTTTGAGCAACTAAATGGCATAGGTGCCAGTGGTGGAATAACTATAGTCCTAAATCACAACAGACTAGAATTAGAATGTATCTGAAATTGTGGGGCTAGAGGAGCTTACTGAGTTTGGGAGCTATGGGTGGCGGGGGGGGGGGGGACTGAAAACATAATTAAAAAATAATGCTGGAACATTGCTTAACCTGACAAGTATAGTTAAGCAAAATTTAACATGAGATAGGTTGCAAGCAACAAAAATGTTTAGAACCTATCCCAAATTACCCTGCTTCATCATGATTAAACAAGGAGACTAACGTATGTAAATTGGAGTAGTTGTCTTGCAGTAACTCTGGCATGGATGAGGACTTCAACAATTGACAACTGAAATTGGGTTGAATTTGAATTATGTTATAGAATTGGAAGTAGTTGGTCGTAGTGATGTGATGCATATGTAGATGAAGTTCAACTTCAGTTAGGTATGACAAAATTTTGAATGATTTAGCTCATTTAAATGATTGCTAGGGATATGCATTTTATGTCAAAGATGATAGTGGCCCTTTAGTTGCAGGAAACTTGTGCTTATCTGTTACTGCAATTAAAATTAGTTGTCTGACATTTTAGAAGGAGTAAAGAAGTTGAAAAAGGCAGTGTTGCGATAGAGTTGGGTATGCTTACAAGGATTTTTTGTGGACAGGTATGGACTGTTATATTTATGAGTCTGTTGGACGAAAATTGCTCAATTAGTGAATCTGCTTTTGAACCTCAGTACTTTCTTGTTCCTCCTTTGCTTTTCATGTTCCTTTCAACAAAGGACACCATTTAAGTTTTAACCTTGTAACTGCAATCATACTTGATTGAAAAAGTTTAACTTTGCATTCAAGAAAACTGAAGAATGATGCCAAGCCTCTATTACTTACTTTTACACTTAAGTTAATGTTTAGTTAAAGTTGTAATATTCTTTATGAGTTTTAAATGAATGCGTACACTTAAAAATTATACTTCTCTTCTCTTGGAGGAACCTCCCAGTCCACAGCATAATCATTTCAAAGTTGGTATGAAACTGGAAGCTGTGGACCGGAAAAATCCTCATCTGATTTGTCCAGCAACTATCAGTGAAGTGAAAGGAGATGACATTTTTATAACATTTGATGGTTGGAGAGGTGCTTTCGACTACTGGTGCAAATATGACTCTCGTGATATTTTTCCAGTGGGATGGTGTGCTATGACAGGAGATAGTCTCCAGCCACCTGGCAATAGGGGTAAGTTTTAAACTGAATATTGTTTGTTTTAAAGTTTTGTGAGGAAGATACATTTTGGTATGTTTAACAAAGATTTGCTTAATTGTAGAATTATCAGTTGGTTACCTAGCCAATTTTCATACTTCAACCAAAATCTCACAAGATTATCCTTAATTCTTATTACAATGTCAAGTAAATTACCTGTCACCTTCTCTGACAATGACAGCAATGATTATAACTCAGTAGCAGATGTTGAAGCCATTAGATTTGCTGTAGAAATGCAAGTTATTTTTAGTTTAATTTAAACTTTTAATTTACTGTTACTTAGCTGTAGACAACCTTCTTGAAAATTTGAGATATGGGAGCCAGTAAAAAAATTTCCTGTATTTACTGGTTACTCTTAGTTTGCCTTGAAGAGTTGTTGATAAACTTTGAATGTTGTAATGAATTCTGATAAATAATCAGGAAAGTGTAAGATTTTTAACTATTGATGATCCAAAACTAGAAATTGATTTCCAAGTTGACGTGGTGTCATTCTTTGTTAAAAGTTTGAAATAATAACATCTTCAGATGATTTTATACTAATATCAATTCACAGACAGTTTCAGAGTAGATGGTGAAGCATGGAATTCAGAGATGGAGATTTGGGGAACTGTTGGGAGAAGTGTGTGAGTGATGGGCAGAGGATGAGGAAGGGGAAAGGGTGGGAGAGGAGAAAGACTAAGGGTGGTGGGGCCAGTTGGATCAGAAGGAGAGAGAAACAAAAATGGGGAGGGAAGGGTTTGAGGTTAACGGTTCTGTGTTAGATGGGAATTATTGTGATTTAAGAGCTAGGCTTAACTTGTACGGTGCATGTATTTGTTTATATGTTATATTAGCTAATTAAATCAATGACTGAGTTTTCAATAATTTCAGTTGCTCTATGGCTTAGATTGAAGATACCTTAAGACTTTTCCCATATGACAGTGTACATTAAATGAAATCTTAAATAAAATCAGATGGTTAGAATATTTGGATTGTGTTTCATTTTCCTTTATTAAAATCTAGCATTAAAAAATTTGAGGAATATCATTTGCTTTGTTTCAGAAATTTAATTGTCAGAGAATTATTAAATATTGTTGGCTTTGGAAATCCACAACTGTCGTTTAAAAAGGTTGAATAAATTGAAAGCTCTAGTTGATAATGTTTTAGTTGGGCTTTCATTTATTTCATAGAACTCAGGAGGATCAGACCATGCTTAGTTGAGTTGCATATTGAAATACTCAGGAGTCACAATAGTTGCACACAAGCACTTTGAATGTGAAAGGCAGGGAAGGCACAGCATTCAAATATCAGCCAATAAGACAGAGGCTCTTTGTTTTCATGGGAATCTAGTAACAACATGGGCACAGAGTGTGGAATGAGCAATTGAACTTACTGGCAGGCAGTAGGGTGACATTTTCTGAAAAGGACTGAACTATTGATCTGTCCTTCCAACAAAACAGTTTTTATGTTTTTATTTAACCCTGCCTATTGATCATATATATCAAGATGCCTAACAATAATATGTAATGCTCAGTGTTGTAGATTAAATTCTTTCTTTATTTGAGGTTGTTAAAACATTTATTTTGCTATGATATTGACTGATAAATCCTGGAATTTATAATTTGAGTTCAATCTTAATATTTTTAAATGTAGCTGATCTTTTGTTAAACATGGCAGATTGATAGTTCAATTTCAAATTCAAATTTTAAGTTTTGGTAAGATGCTTAGAAGTAGCTCTATGTGCAAGTTTAAACTTGAATAGAAGAAGTATTTAAATTAGTGTATGGATATGAATTCTTACATGCTGCAAATTACCTAGGGGATAGTTACATGCAAATTTCCAGCCCTGTAACTGTCAAATACGTTCCTTTAATGTGAAGACTTGAAAGTCTAATCTGTAAACTGCTGCACTTTTACAGCTTCCTCTTAATTTGTTTTAGGTAAATAAGTTATGATCATTTTGTTTAATATTCATGTGACCTTGTAAAATATGATCATTTGAAAAACAAGGTGAAAATTAATTATTGATGGATATTTGCCCATTATTTGACCATATCTAATTTCTATAGGATTTGCAATGGCATATTTGGGTTTTAATTCTTAGTTGCTATAATAAGTGTGTTCTATATGATAGAGTTGTGAAATGAATGTTGCCTGTTTCCCTATTTGGTAACATAATCAGAGATTTATGTAAATATCAAAACCTGTTTTACTGACTATAAGACTACCAATGCATGAGAATTTGATGCAAGTGTTTCTGGTTTTGATTTAGTATACATTTTAGAATGGCGACCGTTGTCTGCAAATGCAGATGACCAACTTGAGTTTCTGCCTTTTGTGAATCTGTGACCCATTTTAACCTTTTAGCCTTGTGCAAAATTAGGGGTGAAGATAGTGGGAGCAGGTGACTGATGAGCACTGTCTCTAGCCTGCACATGGTATACAGATTAGTTTAAAATTCATCACTTTTCTACCATCCCCCCACATCCCCAAACTAATGCAAATATCAAGCTTCAGTCAAGTATGGGCTTTGTGGATGGGTTGGTAGGCAAAAAAAGTACAGTCGACAGAGAAAATTTAGAAGGGAAATGAGGGACTTTTAGGCTCGTAGGAGTTGGTAGGATGCACCTAAATCAAACCACGGTAAATGTTACTGAAGCATATATATTTCTTATTTTACTTCTTTTAAATGAACAAAGCTACCTTTGTTATTGGTTGCCTGTGTAGCTTTTGTTTGATAAGAGTGCTTAAGTCCAAATGTGCAGTAAATGGTGTTGCAATACACTTATCACCGGTCCAGGCTCTCAAAAATTGATATATATTCTAATGCAGTTGGTGAATATTTTTTGTATTTTGTGCTATTAATTATAAATGCATGATGCAGTATAACTTTAATATCAAACATTTCCAGTCCTGAGCTTATTGTGATAGAATTTAACTTAATTAAAAATTTGAAAGATTAATTTGTTTCTTCGTAGATTTGATTTTTTTGTTTTGGAACAAGACCATACCATTTGCTAAAGTTTTAATTCATCTAACATTTTAGTAAAATTACTCATGTTCATTGTTAAAATTATTATTTATTAGAACAGTTGCTGATTGTGAGAAGGGTGAATTATTCTTTAAGGTGGATAGCAAAATAGTTTTCTTATTGTTGCTGTATTTTTAAGTAGATGTTTGAATGGACCAGTAATGGATGTGTTTGGTATATTGATTGTGAAATAATATTTCATATATCACTTAATACTCTATGGTCACCAGCTGCCTCATGTCAATTGCAAAATAATTGTATTTCTCAATTTAAACAATGATCAGAAAAAGACAGTGTATCATTAAATGAACAAACTGAAATACTACAAATTCAAATTTTGCACTACTTACCGAGGTCCTACTTGTGGACTAAAATAAATTGGCTCTGTGACATTGCTTAAAAATTCAACAAATTAATATATTTGCACACTTTGTTTTCTCCTCAGTATTCGTCAGTTTTCCATGCTGAGTTATTTAGAGGCAATTCATCTAGTTCATGAAGTTGTTCGGGTTAGACAATAAACGGTGTTGGGGAAAGTATAGTTAGATTAGATTAGATTATGAGGACACTCAGTCCTAGTTTATTGTCATTTAGAAATGCAAGCATTAGAAAATGATACATATTCCTCCGGTATGATATCACGGAAACACAAGCCAGACCAAGACTAAAACTGACAAAAACCACATAATTATAACATATAGTTACAACAGTGCAAAGCAATACCGTAATTTGATGAGAGCAGACCATGGGCATGGTAAAAAAAAAAAGTCTCAAAGTCCCGATTAGCCCCAACATCTCACGCAGACGGTGGAAGGAAGAAACTCTCCCTGCCTTGAGCTTCCAGTGCCACAAACTTGCCGATGCAGCATCCTGGAAGCACCCGACCACAGTCCGACTCTGACTCCGTCCGAAAACTTTGAGCCTCCGACCAACCCTCCAACACCGAGCACAATCTCTGCCGAGTGCTTCGACCCCAGCCCTGGCCGCCAAGCAACAGGCAAAGCCGAGGATTTGGGGCCTTCCCCTCTGGAGATTTCGGATCACACAGCAGCAGCGGCAGCGAAGCGGGCATTTCAGAAGTTTCACCAGGTGTTCCTCCGTGCTCTCACGTCTGCCTCCATCAAATCAGAATTGTGCACGGCCTCCTACTTGACAGATAACAGACATCACCACCAGAGAGGCTGTGCGCGCTGTGTCGTGCCGCCATCTTCTCCTCCTCCATGTTGCTACGTTCTGCCTGAACCTCTCAGTTCTGTAATGAATAATCTTCCATCCCTCTTGCTGGCTAATGAAAGATTTTTAAGTTCATCCATGCAGTAACAGATTGCTGTCAAGCCTCCATTTATTGCCCATCGCAAATGACAGTTGGGGTACTTAAGCCACAAATGTGCATGTAGTGCAGATACTGTGGATGATAGTATTACATTCCTCCTTTGCCCTGACAATCAAACATTTTCCTTTGTACTTTTCAACGATTTCCATTTTTTACTATGATTCGTCGATAAAAGAACGGCACACACAAATTCCTGGAGGAATTCGGCAAGTCAAGCATAATCAATGGAGGGGAGTGGTCGAAGCTTCAGGCTGAGATCCTTCGTCTGGACTGGGTCTCTCAAAGGGTTTTGGCCCAAAACGTTGACTGTACTTTTTTCCATAAATGCTACCTGGCCTGCTGTATTCCTCCAGCATTTTGTGTGTGTTATCTGGACTGGGGCTCAGCTGAAAATGTTTATTCCTCCCCTTTGATGCTGGCTGATCGACCTGCTGAGTTCCTCCAGCATTGTGTGTTGCTCTGGATTAACAGCATCTGCAGAATCTCTTGTGTTTATTCATCAGCAAAATCCTTCTTTCTGGTAGTGTCACAAAAGATACTGTCACAGAATCCTTGGTTAGGACACTGCAGAGAGGCTGAAATACACACTGCAGCTATAGTCTGCCATAATCCACGGAGGTGACAGATAATCTGTTGTATTCAGCTTCTTGAGTATTTCAAAAATATACTCTTCCAGATCGGTGTAGAGTATCATAACACACTACCAATTTAGAAGCAAAGATAATCCTGTAGTTGTACTGTTTGAGTATCTGGTCTAGTTAAATTTTGCTTTAGCTGTGAACAACAAAATGGTGAGATATCGGTGATAGAACATAGAGCATAGAATAGTACAGCACAGTACAGGCCCTTCAGCCCACAATGTTGTGCTGACCCTCAAACCCTGCCTCCCATATAAGCCCCCACCTTAGATTCCTCCATATACCTGTCTAGTAGTCTCTTAAACTTCACTAGTGTCCCTGCCTCCACCACTGACTCAGGCAGTGCATTCCACACACCAACCACTCTCTGAGTAAAAAACCTTCCTCTAATATCCCCCTTGAACTTCCCACCCCTTACCTTAAAGCTATGTCCTCTTGTGTTGAGCAGTGGTGCCCTGGGGAAGAGGCACTGGCTATCCACTCTAACTATTCCTCTTATTATCTTGTACACCTCTATCACGTCTCCTCTCATCCTCCTTCTCTCCAAAGAGTAAAGCTCTAGCTCCCTTAATCTCTGATCATAATGCATACTTTCTAAACCAGGCAGCATCCTGGTAAATCTCCTCTGTACCCTTTCCAATGCTTCCACATCCTTCCTATAGTGAGGTGACCAGAACTGGACACAGTACTCCAAGTGTGGCCTAACCAGAGTTTTATAGAGCTGCATCATTACATCGCGACTCTTAAACTCTATCCCTCGACTTATGAAAGCCAACACCCCATAAGCTTTCTTAACTACCCTATCCACCTGTGAGGCAACTTTCAGGGATCTGTGGACATGTACCCCGAGATCCCTCTGCTCCTCCACACTACCAAGTATCCTGCCATTTACTTTGTACTCTGCCTTGGAGTTTGTCCTTCCAAAGTGTACCACCTCACACTTCTCTGGGTTGAACTCCATCTGCCACTTCTCAGCCCACTTCTGCATCCTATCAATGTCTCTCTGCAATCTTTGACAATCCTCTACACTATTTACAACACCACCAACCTTTGTGTCGTCTGCAAACTTGCCAACCCACCCTTCTACCCCCACGTCCAGGTCGTTAATAAAAATCACGAAAAGTAGAGGTCCCAGAACAGATCCTTGTGGGACACCACTAGTCACAATCCTCCAATCTGAATGTACTCCCTCCACCACCACCTTCTGCCTTCTGCAGGCAAGCCAATTCTGAATCCACCTGGCCAAACTTCCCTGGTTCCCATGCCTTCTAACTTTCTGAATAAGCCTACCATGTGGAACCTTGTCAAATGCCTTACTAAAATCCATATAGATCACATCCACTTCACTACCCTCATCTATATGCCTGGTCACCACCTCAAAGAACTCTATCAGGCTTGTTAGACACGATCTGCCCTTCACAAAGCCATGCTGACTGTCCCTGATCAGACCATGATTCTCTAAATGCCTATATATCCTATCTCTAAGAATCTTTTCCAACAGCTTTCCCACCACAGACGTAAGGCTCACTGGTCTATAATTACCCGGACTATCCTTACTACCTTTTTTGAACAAGGGAACAAATTCGCCTCCCTCTAATCCTCCGGTACCATTCCCGCAGACAACGAGGACATAAAGATCCTAGCCAGAGGCTCAGCAATCTCTTCTCTCACCTCGTGGAGCAGCCTGGGGAATATTCCGTCAGGCCCCGGGGACTTATCTGACCTAATGTATTTTAACAACTCCAACACCTCCTCTCCCTTAATATCAACATGCTCCAGAACATCAATCTCACTCATATTGTCCTCACCATCATCAAGTTCCCTCTGATTGGTGAATACCGAAGAGAAGTATTCATTGAGGACCTCGCTCACTTCCACAGCCTCTAGGCACATCTTCCCACCTTCATCTCTAATCGGTCCTACCTTCACTCCTGTCTTCCTTTTTTTCTTCACATAATTGAAGAATGCCTTGGGGTTTTCCTTTACCCTACTCGCCAAGGCCTTCTCATGCCCCCTTCTTGCTCTTCTCAGTCCCTTCTTAAGCTCTTTTCTTGCTTCCCTATATTCCTCAATAGACCCAACTGATCCTTGCTTCCTAAACCTCATGTATGCTGCCTTCTTCCACCTGACTAGATTTCCCACCTCACTTGTCACCCATGGTTCCTTCACCCTACCATTCTTTATCTTCCTCACTGGGACAAATTTATCCCTAACATCCCGCAAGAGATCTCTAAACATCGACCACATGTCCATAGTATACTTCCCTACAAAAACATCATCCCAATTCACACCCGCAAGTTCGAGCCTTATAGCCTCATAATTTCCCTTTCCCCAATTAAAAATTTTCCTGTCCTCTCTGATTCTATCCTTTTCCATGATAATGCTCAAGGCCAGGGAGCGGTGGTCACTGTCCCCCAGATGCTCACCCACTGAGAGATCTGTGACCTGACCCGGTTCATTACCTAGTACTAGATCTAGTATGGCATTCCCACTGGTCGGCCTGTCCACATACTGTGACAGGAGTCCATCCTGGACACACTTAACAAATTCTGCCCCATCTAAACCCTTGGAACTAATCAGGTGCCAATCAATATTAGGGAAGTTAAAGTCACCCATGATAACAACCCTATTATTTTTGCACCTTTCCAAAATCTGCCTCCCAATCTGCTCCTCTGTATCTCTGCTGCTACCAGGGGGCCTATAGAATACCCCCAGTAGAGTAACTGCTCCCTTCCTGTTCCTGACTTCCACCCATATTGACTCAAAAGAGGATCCTGCTACATTACCCACCCTTTCTGTAGCTGTAATAGTATCCCTGACCAGTAATGCCACCCCTCCTCCCCTTTTTCCGCCCTCTTTATCCCTTTTAAAGCACTGAAATCCAGGAATATTGTGAATCCATTCCTGCCCTGGTGCCAGCCAAGTCTCTGTAATGGCCACTATATCATAATTCCATGTATGTATCCAAGCTCTCAGTTCATCACCTTTGTTCCTGATGCTTCTTGCATTGAGGTACACACATTTCAGCCCTTCTACCTTACTGTCTTTACACCGTTTATTCTGCTTCTCTTTCCTCAAATCCTCTCTGTATGTTAGATCTGGCTTTACTCCATGCACTTCTTGCACTGCTGTATCGCTCTGGGTCCCATCCCCCTCGCAAATTAGTTTAAACCCTCCCGAAGCATGCTAGCAAACCTACCTGCAAGGATATTGCTCCCCCTCGAGTTCAGGTGCAACCCATCCAATCTGTACAGGTCCCACCTTCCCCAGAAGAGATCCCAATGATCTAAAAATCTAAAACCCTGCTCCCTGCACCAACTCCTCAGCCACACATTCAACTGCCATCTCCTCCAATTCTTACCACCTCTGTCACGTAGCACTGGCAGCAATCCTGAGAACGTCACCCTTGAGGTCCTGTTCTTCAGCCTTCTGCCTAATTCCCGAAACTCACGCTTCAGGACCTCATCCCTATGTCGTTGGTCCCAACATGTATCACGACTTCTGGTTGCTTTCCCTCTCGTACCAGGATGTCGTGCACCTGGTCGGAGACATCCCGGACCCTGGCACCCGGGAGGCAACAAACCATGCGGGTGTCCTTCTCACGTCCACAAGATCTCCTTTCTGCTCCCCTGACTATAGAGTTTCCAATGACGACAGCTCTCCTTTTCTCCGTCCCACCCTTCTGCACCACTGGGTCGGACTCAGTGCCAGAGGCCCTGCCACTGTGGCTCACACCTGGTCGGTCATCTCGGCCAACAGTATCCAGGATGGTAAACTTAGTATTCAGGGGAATGGCTACAGGGGTGCTCTGCACTACCTGTCTGCTCACCTTTGCTTTCCCCCCTCTGACTGTCACCCAACAACCTGCTTCCGACAGCCTAGGTGTGACTACCTCCCTGAATTCTCATCAATGACTGCCTCATTCTCCCTTATGAGTCGAAGGTCATCCAGCTGCTGCTCCAGATTCCTTACACGGTCTTCTGATGGTAATGCCATTGTCATTGGGAAGTGGTTTAATGTTCTCTTGTAATCATTTGCCTGATACATTGTGCAAATGCTACTTGCCAGTCATTAGCTGAAGCCTAAATGTTACTCTCAACCTTAACACATAAAAAAAATCTGTTGGTGCTGGAGAGGGTGCAGCAAAGGTTTACTGGAATGTTATTCGGGATACAGTATTTTAATTGAACAGAGACTGGAGAGGCTAGGTCTGTTTTTCCTGGAATGGAGGAGGTTAAGATGGAGGAACTGGTTATAAAATTGAGGATATAGGCAGTGTAGACTGCAATAAACCTTTCCCCATATTGGAGGCAGGTAATTCCAGAGGTCATAGATTTAGGGCAAGAAGAATGACATCAAAGGGATCTGGTGGGGGTTGAGCTTTTTCACCCAGAGAGTGGTGAGTTCTTGAAAAACACTGCCTAAGAGATTAGTTTAAGCATAGTTGCTGATAGTCTTTCAGAGGTATCTAGATAAGCACTTGAATCGACCAATCATAGAAGGCAATGAACTAAGTACTGGTTTAATACAGATGGTTGCCCACTGATCAACTTAGACGCAATAGGCCGGTGGCCTGTTTCCATACTCCAGGTATTCATCTTCTACGGCATTTGTGTGCTGGGCCTTTTGTGTCGATGTTCATAAGCTCTCCTGTTATTTCAGTTTATCTTATCCCTGATTACTGGATACATAGAGCCAAATTTGAGCTGGTGGGTTTGTTTCTGTGCTGTATGACTCTATAAATGATTCAAATGTGAGTGCCGGAGGCATGATCATAGGAAACCTTCGTTACTGTGTCACTCATTGTGTTCCTATTATAGTTTAGATTTAGTTCATATCCTTTTTTTTTGATGGTACACTGAGTAGAATTTCATTTTTATGTCTGACTGGTGTTTCTTTTGATCTTCTGCAATGATTGAATGTCATTTGATTTCCTGGCTTAATAGTAATGTTAGAGTGAGAATTATCTGACCTAATGTTGTTTTAGATGTGGTGGAATTGTGGGAGGAGTACTGCTGGGACCACAGCACCTGATTTTATTCCATGGCCTCCCATCTCTGTCTTGCTGGTGAGGCAGAACACTATGATGGAATTGCCTGGGATATGGCTAAAAGCTTTGATTGTGATGATCTATATCAAACTTGGGAGCTGGATTATCACTTTTACTGTCTATAACTGAACATGTGTCAGACATCAATAATAGTGTTTGTACTAACAGAGGAAATGGTGCCTGCTGTGTTTAAAGTGAGGGAATAGGCCCCAGTGACTTCAAATTGACTGTGGGAAAAGTACTATGGTGAGCCGATATTTAACTTCTGGGATTTCTGAACAATTGGATTGGAGATTATTGGAGTTTTACTTTTTGTGAACTGCTAGGATAGTTCAGAGGGCAGTTAAGTCAACCACATACGGGCCTAGAGTTGCCTATAGTTAACACCAGATAAATTCAGTGTTAAACTTGTGCTTAACGTTAATTGAGTTTGAAAAGTCATAAAAAGTGATGTTTTTTCCCCTACATTTTAGTAGTACAGCTTTTGGAGTACAGGTTTCCCCTACCATCCAAAGGTAGAGCGTTCCTATGAAACGGTTCGTAAGCCGAAATGTCGTAAGGCGAAAAAGCAATTACCATTTATTTATATGGGAAAATTTTGTAAGCAATCGCAGACCCAAAAATTACTGACAAAATCATGCCAAATAACACACAAAACCTAAAATAACAGTAACATATAGTAAAAGCAGGAATGATATGATAAATACACAGCCTATATAAAGTAGAAATACTTTTCCACAATCATTGCTGCACTGTTCTCCATAGCGAAAATCTCATGCAAGCCGGCAAAAACACGGCGCAAGCGCTCTTGCTCTTGGCAGAAAATCTCACGCAAGCGCCGTTGGCAGAAACACTCTCTCCTAGTAACCTTTAAGCTATGAAGCTGCCAAATCATACCAAATAACATGTAAAATTACACAGCCAATATAAAGTAGAAATAATGTATGTACAGTGTAGTATCACTTAAGGGAATCGGGAAGACAGCTTGCTGAGCACACTGATGATGGTGTGTTAGACTGAGTCGTCGGAGTTGGGGTGGTGCAGTGACCCCCGCCCTCCGGGCAGCGACCCGATACCGATCTGCAAAGCATGCAGTGGTACAGCAGTAGCCAGGAGGCATCCAGCACATCCTTAAGAAAAAAGCCAATTGCATCGCCTCTGATCTAGGCCGACAATTACGTGTCGGGCAGCACCTAATTAATTCACATGTTTATTTCGGCTTTTTTCTTAAAGATGTGCTGTGTGCCTCCCGGCTACTGCTGCATTCTCCGCGAATCGGTATCTGTCGCGGCCTGGGGGTTGGGGTGGTGGGACACTGGGGTGTCATCTCATCATCGCCTGTTTCCATTAGGGCAGGCAGGTCATCTTCTTCTATGACTGCCCGCCTCGATGTCGAAGGTTGAGGTTTGTCGTCTGCTGTGGCTGACGTGGAAGGCTTGCTTGACTGCTGAGCCTCGCGCATTTTTCGATCGTACAGTTCTTTGTAAGCACTCAAACCATCCTGCAAATATCCCCTAAACCTACGTACCCTTTCAAAATTAAAGTCGTACTTTATCATTGCAGTGAAAATCTCACGCAGTTGCTTCACGTTCAATTCGCTACTGCATTCGGTTTCAATTGTTATCCTTTCTTCGTCCAATTGCATCAGCTGTTCATCTATCAGTTCTTGGTCATGGGATGCCCATCATCTTCATCAGCTTCCACAAGCCAAACTCACTTTGTCCTTACTTCATTCACCACGATCGAAACGCTTAATTATGTCTAGTTTTACACTAAGTGTTACACCCTTATGAGTTCTTTTAGGCTTTTCCGATACCTTAGAACTCATCTTGCAAACGGCTTCTCACAGGCACGTGTTTAGGCAATGCCAGTGAGAATGCCGTTCCGAATCCGGGGGACAGCGGCTGATTTTATCGCGCGCTGATTTTTTTCGTAAGAGTGAAAACACCTTCTGTTAGCGAAAACAGGGAACTAATGTAGGTCTTTCGTAACAGTGAGGTTTCGTAAAGCGAATGTTCGAAAAGCAGCGGACATCTGTATCTTTGATTAAAAACTGTTCTTTTGTGTACAGTTTAAAATCATGAGCACTTCAATTATTTTATATTGTATTTCTATAAAGTATTTATGAAAAGCTACTTTGCTAAACCCATATGAATACTAAGGTTCCTTACCATTTTATTGTCTTCCACTCAAAAAATGAAATGTTTAATGCAGACTGCATGGAAATACCCATTTAGCATAGAAAACCACTTGGCCTACTCAGTGCTGGCTCTTGGAGCACACCTATCACTCCTATTGATCCCTAATTTCCCTTAGTCCATTCTTCCTCACAGACCCATCACATCCTCCTGGAACCTATCCTTACTAGAGTTAGTTTACTATAGTTAGTTATTTCTTTGTGATGTGGAAGGAAATTAAAGCATCTGAGGGAAGCCTATGTGGCCCTAGGGAAAACATGGAAACCACACACAGTAATTTATAAATAGCACTCAAGATCTGATATAAACAATTGCTTGCAATTTCTGTATTTGTGAATTAAGCTTTTCTTAATTCCATTGAGGACGTTCAGTCAAAAGACCCAATGGTAAGCATGTGATACATGCAAAATGGAGAAGAGTACAGTCTATGTTTCAGGATGAGACCCCTCTAAAGGGTCTGGGCCCAAAACATTGACTGTACTCTTTTCCATAGATGCTACCTGGTCTGCTGAGTTCCTCCAGCATTTTGTGCATGTTGCTTGGATTTCCAGCATCTGCAGATTTTCTCTTGTTTTGTGAATGTGGCTCAGTTAGAAATTGCAACAGGTTTAAGGAGCATATGGATTCTGTCAGTTACATTTTGCAATCCTTTTTGATTTTTCTCATTTTTCTTCATCTCAGTGGATTGTTGGATAACAGAGGATTACTAATCTTCTTAATTAGTCAAATAATAATGGGTGAGAGTTGATTTTTCTTCAAGTTTAGCAAACCTTAAATTATTTTTTTCAAGCTTTTCAGTAACGGGTCTCACATAAACCCATTTTCCAATGAAGCTGCACTAAACCAATAATTTCTTCTTTCCACCCTCCCAAGCAGACAGAAGAATTCAAAAATGAGTTAATAATTCTAAATACTAACAATTTGTATATTAGGGAAAAAAATACACATATATATATACACACACACACACACACACACACACACACACACACACACACAGTGCTGTGCAAAAGTCTTAGGCACATATATAACATATATAACTAGGATGCCTGAGATTTTGGCACAGTACTGTGTTTATCAAAGTGGAGTGGAGTGCAAGGAATGTTGGTAATGGCG